>NC_087388.1:2516366-2806598 GCF_963675165.1 Halichondria panicea
ATAAATTCAATCAGATCAAAGCAAATATTCCACCATTTCGGACTGCCAGGCACCTCTCCCACTCGACCGAAGTGTAGTTGATACACAGCAACAACAAAGGTCAAAGACAAGGAATTCACGACGAAGTCGAGAAGGCTACAACTACTACTAGGAAACGAACACGGGAGGACTCGCCGTTCCTAATTCCTAAGAAAAAGAAAAGGGTGTCGTACACTCAGAGGAGATAAAAACTAGATCGACGGCATTTCTCAGCTGCTTTATTTATGACCTTCCATCTCCATTTGATTTGTTTACTTCATTTATGTCACATGACCAATACCTATACCACATGATGAATGATTTGTTTTCTGCCGACTTAATTTGTGTTATATGGTACTTGAACTAAAGGACGGGACAATTTCCCCCCACTCCAAAGGGGACGGGACAATTTCCGGAGCGGGGACGGAGAAATTTTTACGAAAAAAATGTTTTGGGTTATTGTTTTGGGTTATAATAATTGGGTTATAATAATTATGTCCGTGACCACACACTGGAATGACAACACAGGACTGATTTGCACTTGGTCTTGTGTCAGACACCCTGGGGTTAATGTCCCGTTTTTGTTTATAGCAACCCTCAGGGTTACATCTATGTGTCTCTATGTGTCACCAGGAGTTATAAGAGTAAACTCTTATAGTTTAAATAAACTTGGCAGGCTGACATTGGCTAACTTTGGTGACTCGAAGTGTAAGTCCACACTTGGCTGCCCAGTACTGAAGACCCCAGCCACTTGGCTGTCACTCTTGGCTGCTCAGAACGCTACCTGACGTAAGTGGCTGCAGCGTAAGTGGCTGCAGCGTAAGTCCACACTTGGCTGCCCAGAACCTGAAGACAACTAGCGTAAGTCCACACTTGGCTGCCCGGTACTGAAGACCCCAGCCACTTGGCTGTCACTCTTGGCTGCTCAGAACGCTACCTGACGTAAGTGGCTGCAGCGTAAGTCCACACTTGGCTGCCCAGAACCTGAAGACAACTAGCGTAAGTCCACACTTGGCTGCCCGGTACTGAAGACCGGTACTGAAGACCCCAGCCACTTGGCTGTCACTCTTGGCTGCTCAGAACGCTACCTGACGTAAGTGGCTGCAGCGTAAGTCCACACTTGGCTGCCCAGAACCTGAAGACAACTAGCGTAAGTCCACACTTGGCTGCCCAGAACCCGGCTGCTGCAACTGGCGTAAGTCCCCCTAGCGTAAGTCCATACTTGGCTACCTGAAGATCTCTAGCTACCACTAGCGCGGCTGGCGTAAGTCCACACTTGGCTGCCCAGAACCTGGACACGGTCAACTATATATCACTATACATTACATAGAGGCGAAGGACGAAGATACAACAGACAACCCACCCTTGAGGATTTAACATATGCTTCAAGACACACACTACGCACAGAGACCTCAGAGTATGGGTAACCGATTCCAAACGTTATGCATCCTGAATCCGAGAGCACCCGCAGGTACCTGGGGGGATCGTCCGGGCCGGTCCAGAAACTGGCTTCTTGGATTCGGCACGACCCAGCTTCTCCGCTACGATGTGGAGGATTTTAGGGGGTGGCGAATGGACGGGAGAATGAAGGCAGATGTGGCGAAGGTCAAGGGACAGGAAGTGCATCTTGATCATCTGTTACGCTAGAGGATGTGTCGGTGCTCCAGGTCCACGGTGCTCCAGGTCCACAGACACAAGACACGTACTTGAGGCCACAAAAAGACATACTTCATACATTTGGTATGAAAATTAATCATTCAAATCGTGTTGTTGCATCCTAGACCGAGGTTAGGGTTACAAACCTCGGACTAACCTCAAACCCACAGGAGGTTAATTAGTGGCTTGTGGTGCACACTTGTACAAGAGGAGACTTCAAGAAAAGGGCCATATTTTTTGTCCCTTTTAGTGTCCCTTTTGCCGTGTCCCGTGGACGTCCCCTTGGCGTCCCATCGCTTATTGTCCCATTCGACCCAAAATGTCGTCGATTTCCCCGAGTCCCCAGGGTTGGCTTAGGGTACTAATAGTGATTATTGTTTGTGTGTGTGGAGTAGATGTGTGCAGTGGAGACGAGACGACATGCGACATGCAGTAATGCAGTAATAAGTTGCAATTTGAAAGATGAGCAATCAATGAATTTATAATGAATTTCAACACAACATTCAAGAACATTCAAGAAACACAATCAATCACAATCAATAAGCATATTTTCAAGCCTCCAACGGAAGCGATTGTTTAATATGGAGTTGTTGAGGCCTAACGTACTTTTTCATTTTCTCCATCAGATGTAGGGTTAGACCCGGAGCACCGACACATCCTCTAGGAGTTGCCTATATGTAGCAGTGCATCTAGTTGTATATTGAACGCTACATGGAGTCTTCATCATGCTCGCTGGATTCCTCGTCGTCTGATTCTTGATGTCGTACACACCTTTTGACAGCGATCCGGACTGTAGTGTCACGTTTCGGACTGGACAATATTGTCTGTGGATGAATGCGAGTCAAACAGTTGCAGAGTTGTACCACCTGTTCAATTGTAGTCATGTGCTGGCAACCTTGGTGAAATTAGCTCTTGTCATTGTGCAGGTCACACGGAATGTTACGTCGCTCACAAACCTGTCCCAAGTCAGCTGATGTACTAGGTCCGGTGAGAGGGTCGCCAGCTGGATCTGAATTCGTAAAGCGCATAACAACACCCGAGGACTGTCACCTTCGCCAAGACTCGGGCATAATTGAGCCTAAGACCCAATACTGCCTCCGACACAACAGAGGGAAGTCACCATCAGGGATCCCTAGTTCAACACAGGAGGGCGGCGTGCGGCGTGCATATCAGACTTAAATTTGAGGAGCTTCCACACACTCTGTTTTGGAACACAACGTAAGGATGAGTTTCTCAGTCACTACTGCAAGCTACGAATCATGAAGAAGTAATACATGTACATAAATATTACATGTACATTTCAAGCGGATGTTGGGACCAAATGTGAAAATAGGAGCAGAAGGCAATTCTCTCGCAGGTGTTGACAACCTCAAGTCTGAGCTGGTTCTTCCCACTCAGAGATGGCAGGCACACGGTCGAAATAAAGAACGTTCCCTTGTGCTATACTCTGCTCAATTTCAACGATGATATTGAGAGGAGGTGCAAATACATGTAACCATACAGATACTGTGTAACACATACTTTTAATTTATTTAGAGTGCATCGACTAACCTGGCACAATCCCGGACAGTGAGATATGGGTCAAGCTTGGAGGGGACAAGGGAGGAGGAAGTTTTAAGATGAATTTTCAGATCTGCAACGTCGATCACCCCAACTCCCCTGTCAATACCTGTGCGTTCTGTGTGTTCGAGGCTCCCGACAATGCAACCAACCTCAAATAGCAGGTTCCAGGATGAGGTCGACAGCATGAACACCAAAACATGGTGTATGTGTATACGCGTATAATTATAGAGGAAAGAGTATCAGAGTATTCTTTAGTGGAGACTAGAATTTCTCTGCAATATGTATGGTGCTTCAGGTAAATGTACACAAAATATTAATACTTAGCATAATCCCAAATTTGGGATTATGATAGGTCGACATTGCTGTTTATGGTGCCTGATAAGTTCTGATCAACTGAGGACACCACCCACCACAGTAGAGAGTAGAAGTACCGACAGCATTGTGCGGGACAACCAACAATTTATTGCAGCGGGAGGGAAACTTAACAAAGTGAAAAACTACAATAATTGCGTCAGGGAACCGTTTTTTAAGCAAATCCCTTTAAATCAAGTAAGATATTTTATTTAACACCCACCTTTATCTATAAATGGAAATGCAGGTCTGCCCTCCAAGTCTGCATATAGGTTTAGGAATCTTTTACCGCCTGTTCCAATTAATGGAGGATCAGTGTCACCAGCTTGACTTGATTGTAGTGGGAGAAGTTGACAGTCGTGAAAAGGGCGGTCCGTCGTACTCCAACTTTATGGACGATTACGCCAAAGCTCAAAGCTAGAACCCTCAAAGAAGAGCTAGACAGGTTCAATGAATAAACACCCTACAGAAACTCGTGCATGCATTATAGGGAAATTGCTCTCCTGAATGACCTGGTGGGCTTGCTAGTGGTATTTGGACCACCGAGTGAGGAAGGTGACGATCCCCAGGTGCAAGACGATCTTGAGGAGAAAGCCCTACATGTAAACAGTGCTATACATGTAATTACATGTATTATGTATACATAATTTCAGGACACTGAGTGGGCCAAACTAGACGCACTTACTAGACGCACTTACAAGTGCGGGTTTCAAGCGAGAGGACGGCCCCTTTGTCAAAGCCATAGATATTGGCTTTTAATGTGCGGAGACAGTCCTATTATAGTGGAACGTTAGTTGGGAACCATGTCGACCGAACGCTGATCTAATTATGATGGCAAATAAACAAAATTTTGTAAATTGATTGTGTTGGGTTTCACATTATTTTTACAGCCGAAGAACATAGTGGATCTTTGTAATGCAGTGGTGCTGGCAGCAGGTAACTACGAACCTGCTATTATGGAGAAAGCAGAGAAGATCCAGAGGACGTTTTCGGTGGTACGTGTCATAACATCTACAGTAAGGAAATTGCTTCTCTAGGTAAATTATTTGTCTAAAGAAATGCCACAAATTACCTTGTAATTCCATCTAAAGATTTGCACATCTGCACATCAAGTCATTCATGACGTTCTACCGAGAGCAATTTCCTCATGCAACGGTAATCCCCATATACTGGAGAAGCATGTAGTTGACTGGCTCAATGAGTGGAAGGTAGGATTAGGACTGATGGGCGAGCAAGGGGCAGAGTCTATTCATGCCTACTTCAACAACCTCAAGGGATCCTATCGAAATATTGCAAATGGAGTTGATAGGCTGAGATGCATGATGACTTTATCCATATTGCACCGTCCACCATAACGTGCCGACCTTCGCGAAAGAGGAACCTTTAATAATTTAGTATGCGTTTTTGTGATTTTACTTGCAATGTACATGTCACAAAGCATCACTTTCAAACGGGTTTAACTTGCTTAAAAAAATTAAGTCCATTACAATGTAGTATCAATACTTACCTGAAAGCTTCCTTTATAGTATGCCCTTTATAGTATGCTGCTTGTTGCTTGTGGACAGAAGCGCTTCTTTGCTGCAGACACCATTCATGTTGGCCACAACATGTACTGCAGCTACAAGTAAAGCTGCGTTCGCGTGATTTTTATGACAATGGGAGACAATGGGAAGTACAGACTTTGTACTTCCTGCATAGTCACATTTTACACATTTTTAGGAACTCCCCTTCCCATGGGAATACTCCTAAGACCAGACCCATTTCCACTGGTTTGTGGTTTTTGGAATGTATTATCATGTCATAATCATGTAGTACATCCTGCTAAACTAAGTGGTGAATTTTCATTGTTGCGGTGGACAATCAATCTTCAACCATCGACGCCTACAAAACTCCGCTACATCAAGTCCAGTTAGTCGTTCTGTTGCCGTCTTAATTCTTTTTAGAGACCTCTCTGCTGAGCAGCTAGTGACAGGCAGAGTGCACAATATACTAACCAAGGCTCTGATATTGGGGAACATGGTCGTGGCGTGCTTGAGAGGACGGCTACTATCCTTACAGTATTGCTCCCACTTCATCTGCCAGCAGTGTAGCTCACTCTCGATGCAGGTTGGTGATGGGACTTGTACAGGTCAACTCTGACTTTGGATTCTGCCGAGAGGCCCACCATAATTGATGGAACTGATCTCTGTGATCGAACAACAGTAGAACTGTGAATTGCTTCGATGGATTAGTCTGGATTTGTCGACCACATCTCCTCGGCAAAGACGGCTCAGTTCTGCTCAATGGTACGAAACCATTTTGAATGGTGTATGTTCAGCCTGCCTGAATATACTTGAGGCATGAGCACGAGTGCGCAGAGGAATTCGGTTGTGGTGGCTAACAGTAGCATCGGTCAAAGAATCTCCATAAACCCCGGCCGGCAGTAGAAATGACTTCCATACAAGCAACGATGAAGAGACTGAAAAATGTCAACGGCATCAATTCGCCGTGTTCGACACATATGTGACAGGCTCTGGGAAAAAGGAGCAGGCTACAATTGTTGAGATTTAAATACCAGATGATAGAGCAAAGAATTGCCTATGCACTTAGTTTGCACATACCTCGTTCCATGCCTGAGTTATGCGCTCAAAGTTCTGAAATAGCGGTATTGAGAAACGCCCACTTAAAGATTGCTAAATTGGGAAAAGTAAGGTAATGGTGGCTGCTTAGTCAAAGCACTTCGGTGGAACGCGTTGGATTCAGAGCATCAGATTTTGCTAGTAGAAAGACTGTAGATAACTATAAGCCAAGAAAAATTATTATACACTGGCTATTGCTCCAATATGGGCTTTTTCCCAGAGCCTGTCACATATCCTTCAACTTCAGAACTTTTGAGGAAGATTGTGTATCAGCTATGGCGTCCTCAAGAGCCTTCTGTCGTTTGGGGTGAGCAGCAAAGAACTGGTAAATCCGGCCAACAACACCACACATCATGCTACTTATCTGTAATCAACAGCAAGGTTGAGACAGTGGGAAGTACAGTGGAGGTAAAGAGCACGTGGGTACTGTTGTGTTATGAGAGCTGCTGTACTATTAACTGAACCTGCAGCTCCGTCATAAGACTGGCCTCGAAGATTGGAGAGCTGACGACCTGAGATTCCAGTATCACACTCAACATGGTTTCAGTGTCCACATACCTCAAAACCAGGCTCAACTGCTCTTTGTTTGACACATCAGTGACTTCGTCAGCTATAACAGTGAACCACGTTGCTGCTTTAACTTTGTCAATGACTTGCTGTCTAACTTGGTCTGACAGCACTGTAATTAACTGGTTTTGGATATTGGATGACGTGCAGATCGAGAACCAGTCGCTAAATGTTCACTGAGGACCTTGTCTCCTGCCACGATTCTGCACAACCTGACACATCTCTCTCGATATCTGTGGAATTATCACGATGGAGCAACTTAATAATGGAAGCAAGCTTCTGGCGATTGATTGAAATCCTGTCAAAATGTATTTCTAACTAATGGTGACATTAGGGGGCATGAAAATGACGGGCTCTGAACATCTTGCATGATAATTATTATTCATGAAACATTGTTTCCTAACACGGATTGACATCATGATCATGTGTCATAGCAATACAGCTGCACCTTCAGTTTCCGTTACTCTTTTTCTTGCAGTGGTGCTCAGTGGTGCTCTTTAATTTACAAAATTTGCCTGAAAGTTCAAAGGTCATAGCAGGCTCTAATAAGTGTCAACTATCATACTAACTTTGCACTGAAGCATATACATCACAAACATATACATCACAAACATGCGGTGAGTTCAGTCTTCGATTTCATCAATGATGTTGGCTGATGCACCTGTATCCCGATGTCAATTGGTGCTTTGGAATGGGGTAGAGTACGTATAGGTACTCTACTGCTTGTATCTGTCTGCAGTTGTCTGCAGTTGTCGTATACGTCTAGTTCCTTTCCATTGTTGTTTACTGCGTGATTTGGACAAACAACATGAAATTGCCATGTTGCGCACTCCTCCGCGCACTCCTCCCCACGCAACACTCCTCCCTACGCAAAGGGATAGGGATATTCTGTCGCCCACACAACAAAACTTATCTCAATTATCGACTGGAGCTTCTGGAAATTTGTGGCAATTTGTTGTGCTGTCGCCTCACTTAAACGTTTACGAATACTGGGTTGTTCGTTTGTCTCATGACGTAGCACTGATGGAACGGTTTTTTTCATGCTTGTTCAAAATCTCAAGGGCAGTGGCTAAAAAATAAATGAGTTACCATGTGGACGTTACCATGTGGACGAGGAATGAGCAAACACATATTGGACAAATATTGGACAAATACCAAATGAAGTAATTCGTCACAAAATTAATACGTGTCAGTACATACACACAGTTGCTAGAGCTCTAGAGCTGTATATACATGTCTGTAAGCATCTTCTTCATGTCTTGTGAACAAAGTATTTTTTTCGTTATGAGATGGGCTAGTGGGTGGGATGGGCTAGTGGTCATAAATCCATCGCACTCCACTCACCCAAGCACGATAAACACTTCCAACAAAAATAGCCCTTTTGAATATAATATAAGTAATATCTCTAGAGCTTGTTCATTTCTCATTTGTACATGTGGTACTCTTATGCTGATGTCGCTATTCAGCTTCGTCTGGAACATCGTCTGGAACGTCTCTTCCAATTGGGTGTCAGTGAGAAGGTTGGACGTAGCTCATTTGTCCTTCTCTAATTCTCTAATTCTCTTTTCTACTCGATACTCGATACTGAAAATATCTGCACATTAATCTCTCTGCCACAGCTCGTGTCGAATTCCTTCGGTCTGTTTCGAATTTCGTGAACTAGTGCTACAACTAGTGCTACAAATCGCTCGAACTTGGTTTTGAGACCAAGCATATCGTGTCGACAAAGTACTCTGCTCCACCTATCAATTTCAACATCAATTGCCCGTTGAACTCTTGTGTACCGATCTCCAAGTGTATCAATGAATGTATTGTCCTAGGTGACTTTAATGTGGACATTCTACTAATTCACCTAATTCACTTGTTATTCTCAGCTAGTGCACACTCCCACTACAGACTCTGCAATAGCCTAGCACCAATAGCCTAGCACCAGAGCGTGTTCATACCCAGAGCGTGTTCATACAACACGATGCAGTTCTCTGCTCCATTCCCCTCTAATGCATATAGACGTCTGTAGAATATCAAGCCTAAGTGTGTCCTGAATGGAATGTTAGTCTATCGGCTCTATAATTATCTTGAACCCTGTTTGCCATGAGATCATGATATGCAAAGAAGCTCAGAAACTCAGAACTCAAACTCTTAAACTTAATTAACATGCGATATGCGTGTACATAATTATGACAAGTCTCATAATAATTATTACGAGTAGAACCATAGATAAAGAAGATTTTTGCTCTATCTATGGTAGAACCATTAGCACAGCATCATATAAGTCATAGAATCGATAGGTCATACACATACAAAATAGACAACCAAAAATAATTATACATCTAGCTAGATCTAATGTCAAAATGAATGTCAAATCAATTCAGTTCAAATCAGAGTACAGACGTTTCAATAATCTTTTCTGGATTAAACATTCTTCACCATTAATCTTGAATGCATCCAGTCGTCATGGTATGCAGATTCTCATCATCCGTCATTTGCGCTAAATCTTGCACCATTTTTCCAAAAGCATCACCTCTTTCCTTCACCTAGTAGGACACCACTAGCATCAACAGGTCCATTAGGCACACCTTGTCTTTTGAAAATTCAACTACTCCTGTCACTCGTTCAGTTCACCGTCTTTTTCCAGACTCCACAGCTCCTATGTCAGCGATAGACTTAACTCCCTTTGTCCCTTTTATCATAAAACTTGAAAGCAAATAGCAACATCCATCGTTTAAAGTTCAAAGTTCCAACATGGTCTCCCCAAATTGTATCGTTCACCGATACTACTCTTGTCTTCACGTTCACAAATACCGTCGTATCCTGATCTTCTTGGGAGAAGCCGTATTTGATTGCCTTCAACTCAACAGCACTCTCTATCCAATCACATTGTTTTCCATCACCATCGAAGAACCATCACCATCGAAGAACTCCACATTTCTACCTTTTTTGAGAGGTGACAAGACACCGTGCACATCTGCACTGGTGGGTGGATGGCTCTTCTCGAAATCTGTCACAATCCTAGGCCTTTTTCTCGCCATCTGCACCAAACAGCAATCAGCAATCGAATCAGCAACAGCAGTAGAATCAAACAGCAATCGAATCAGCAACAGCAACAACAGTAGAATCAAACAGCAACCGATCAAACAGCAATCGAATCAGCAACAGCAACAACAGTCAAACAGACAGCAGCAATCAGCAACAGCAAAAAACAGTAGAATCTCATCCCTGGAGCTTCTCTTAAGGTTACGGTCTAGTGTTTTGCCCACGCAGTTTAGAGTCACTCATGAATATAATTAACACTACAACAATTATGTATTCCTCGTGTAGTTGTGGTTTACCACCTTGTAGCACTACAGCAAACAGGGTTACACGTGGTCAGTACGGACAGAGTTCTGGAGTTCTTTTTTGCTTCCATAGCTAGGTGTGACAGTCTATAATAGAGAACATAAAGGATGAAAATCATTGAGTGAGAGTATATAGGCACGTACCATAATTATATTTATGTCCTTGATGATCTAGTATTTGGTTAGTTGGATGTAGGTAGAGAAGCAAGCTCAGGCAGTAGAGCATCTTGATAAAAAGCGTTCAGTTTCAGTATCTGTTGGTCCCACCACTTTCTGTCTCTGTAAATTCTCTCTGTCCCTCTGTCCAATCGCACCACTCGTTGTTCGTACAATAATTATAGTTGGCATTTGATACGTTTGTTCTTCTTTTCCATTTTTCAGGCAGAACGTTGAACCACTGTGAGTGACAGGCCTCAGACAACGTCATACTTCTCTTAGTGAAAGGGTTTTTTATTTTTTATTTCAAGTATCTATTTCAAGTATCCTTGTTTGGTCACTGGGATCTTGGACTTGGACTATACCGTTGCCGCTAACCGTCAATTTTGTGCACTTAGTTCTTTGCTGGTGAGCAGTGTATTCGATTCGTGCTGTTTCCTCCATCTCCATTCCGTATCTGGTAGCCGTTATTCCCACGAAACGTAAATTCTTTTATTTTCAGTTAGTGGCTTCTTTCTTTCTTTTCGCCATCTATCATTTCCAGCTTGTTCTTTCGTTGTGTTTTCTATTTCTATTGCTATTTCTATTGCTATTTTAGAACAGTGAGGTCATCTGGTTCAACGTCATTGTCATGCCTACTGTAGGCTTTTCGTGCCGCAGCTGAATTATCCTTTCGAGTGTACTTACTTTTACCTCGTGTTGTGACTTCCTAGCAGTGTTCTTCTTTTTTGATTCTTCGGCTGTTGTTGAAAAAATACTATTTGAGGACCAAACGCTTGGTCCCCAGTCTTTTCCCAGATTCTGTTGTAAGCCAGCTCCCATACATCTATGTTCCCACGACCCACTTTGGGAATGGTTAATCACTTTGCCTCCGTCATACTTTGATCTAATATGCATCCACCCTTCAGCCATATTGGTTGTTTATATTTACCACTTTCTGTGTACAATTAAATAAAATTAAATGCTAGTCGTACTTAATCCTACTTAATATCTTAGGCCTTTGAGCACAAAGTCTTGGCAATCTTTGTAACTTCCTTTTTCTGCGTAGTGGCAATAAGCAAAGTCGTCGAATAAGGCCGTTTTAGCTCCACAACCTACACAGCTGTTTCATACTGTTGGGCTGGGCCATCTCCATGAAAGAGCACGTTTATTGGCTCACTAACCAGTCGCATGCACTCTTGGCACGATTCTTTAAACATCATCTGATCTGCTATGCTTGCTCTTGATCTTCCGAACCTCCACTAACGCCATTTTAATACCGGTGTCATAGGATAGAACCTCCGGGCGACAGTTTCTCCCCCGGAGCCTGTGGTCTTAGGACAATGCCTCCCCCCCGGTGGTTTTGTCCTAGGACAGAATCCCCGCCCCCAGGATATATCATCCGGGTACATATGTACCCTGTCAAAACCTGTCAAGGCTTTAGTATAATAAGCGTGCGCGTGCATGTGAAATGTATAGACTGTTAGCAATCAGAATGGCTACTCAACAAGAGTATGAGGACATACTGCTGTACAAGACTGCTGCCAGCAATGCTGGCCAAAAGAAATACAGAGACGGGCTTTCCACTAATGACAAGATAAGTATAAGAGACAAAGCTCAAAGATATGCTCTGCAGCAACAATGCTTATACCTGCCTGAGAAAGACAGCACTGGCATGCATAGAATGAGAAGAGTTGTGGTGAAGCAAGAGGAGAAAAGCAGGATACTAAACATGTGCCACGATGGACTGGATGGGATGCATTTTGGGAGAGACAAGACCTATGAAAAGGTATATTTATCATCATAAAGTATAATTATATCTGTTTCATGCATGTAGGTTGCTCAGGATTTCTACTGGAAAAGCCTACATGCTGACGTCATACAGCTCTGCAAGCACTGCGACAAATGCCAACGAACGAATCACCAACTGCAGAAACCCAGAGCAGAACTACACCCCATCCCTGTGACAAAGGTCTGGTACAGAGTTGGTATTGACTTGGTAGGACCTCTACCTGAAACAAGCTCTGGAAACAAGTACATTATCACCCTCTCTCTCTAAGTGGCCTGAGGCTGCCCCACTCCCATCAAAATCAGCAGAAGGTGTAGCAAAATTTCTGTTTGACACATTTTGCAGGCATGGGTGGCCAAAAGTGATTCAATCAGACCAAGGAAGAGAGTTTGTCAACGAAATCAACACCCGACTTTTTGAGTTGACTGACATACAGCACTGCGTATCAAGTGCTTACCACCCACAAACAAATGGCCTTGATGAACGCTTCAACCAGACTCTAGTGAACACTCTCAAGAAGGTAATCGATTCTAGTACTGATGACTGGGATCAGCATCTCTCTGCTGCTCTTTATGCCTATCGCATATCAAAACAGGTAAGATTTTAATTATTATATCATGCATGCATATATTATTTTTTGATTGTAGGCGTCGTCATCAAAGTACACACCCTTTTTCCTAATGTTCAATCGCCACCCGCGGAAAGCTGTTACTTTTGATATGGATCAACGAGATGGTGCCGACGCTATAGAAGATAGAGGAGCTGCTAACCAATTGAGTGGAGAGGAGACTGAAGATGAAGACGGAGAAGACATGGATGGAATTCTCCGAAGGTTGATGGAAATTCGTGACCGCTGTCACCTCAATGCCAAGGAGAACATTGCTGCATGCTGCACAGCAAAAACAGAAGCAGCAGTATGACAACAAGCATAACTCTTTGAAGGTATTATTTTATATAGCAAACTTTAGCTTATTTTTTTGCCATTTTTGTCGTAGAGTTATCCAGTTGGCAGCAGTGTCATGCTAAAGAATATGGCCAATTCGCATCGAATGGGAGGGAAAATGGACTGCACCTGGAAAGGTTCATATATTGTCCATAAGATCCTTGACAAGGGTAGATACGAGTTGCAGTCTGGGAGCGGCAAAGTATTGAAAAAGTGTTACAATGGAGTACTGCTAAAGGAATACTACTCTCCAGGTAAAGTGTGGCTAGCAATAACCTCCTTCTGTCGTGTTCCTTGCTATATAATTATGCTTAAAACATTTTACAGAAACCAACGATGAAGAAAACACTCTTCCTGGCTCTGAAGACAACCACTCTTCTCCAGTCAAATCACCTAAGAATAAACGAATGCCTGACGTACCCTCTCAAAATCCTGACCTACCCTCTCAAAAGCCTGATGCACCCTCTCAAAAGCCTGACCTACCCTCTCAAAAGCCTGATCTACCCTGCCTGATGTACCCTCTCAAAAGCCTGATGTACCCTCTCAAAAGCCTGATGTAAATTCTCAAAAACCTGATGTACCCTCTCAAAAACCTGACCTACCCTCTCAAAAGCCTGACCTACCCTCTCAAAAGCAAGATAAGCGTGATAAGCGTCCTCTTGACACAAAAGATCCTTGCAAGTCACCTCCTAGGAAGAAACAAAAGAGTCAGGTAATAATAATAATTATCATAACATGTCTATTTTCTTGGTAGAATATTCTGGTATAAGCTGTGTATATATCTTGTACAATTCTTAGACTTCTGTGTATATGATTATAGGGAACGATGTGGCTGAAGACCCTAGATCTAAACCTCTTTGACAAACAAGTGTTGAGTGCAATAGGTGGTATGCTCTCCGACAAGCATATGCGTGCAGCCCACCAGTTATTATCGATGCAATTCCTTAAGTTTGAAGGCTGCTATAATACTCTCTTGGCCCAATTAAAGGCATTTCCACCAGTTTCCAATAATCAAGGCCCAGGTAAGACAACGTTTATGTAATTATGATAATTTTACTTGTACACGTGCAGCTGTGCAAATCTTCTTTGTTGAAGAACGACAGCACTGGATTGCCACTTCTCTGTTTAAGGGTGAACTGTATTTGTACGACAGCTGCTTCAATGGAACGCTTTCCCCAAGTACTGAGCTCCAGATAGCACAAGTGTATAGCCCATTAATTCAATGCAATGGGCTGTTGATTTCTGTGGTGGCTCTCCAGCAGCAAGAGGGTGCTAACAACTGCGGACTATTTAGCATTGCTGCTGCATATCACGCTGCTATGAACGATAATGTGGGTTCTCTAGTGTTTGATGAGGCCAAAATGAGAGCACATCTCATTAAGTGCTTTGAGAAGGGCAAACTCTCACGGTTCCCTCGCACAAAGAAAGCGATGCCAAAAAGACCAACACCACAAACCATTGCCATTACAATATACTGCATGTGCAAGAGACCGGACTCTTTTGAGGATATGGTCATGTGTGACAAATGTAGTGAGTGGTATCACTATTGCTGTGCCAAAATTCGCAAAGAACCAGTAGGTAATTGGTTTTGTTCTGGTTGCATCACTTTATGATTTATGCACTTTTGGTTATATTTATTGTACTTCTTTCTCTTGCATTGTTGTATATATTGAGTATTGAGATCTATAACATAATAGATACAGCATCTATTGCATCTAGTTAGGCTTTGTCTATGGCTGTTTACTTCGTAGCCTAGACTAGCTTAGTCCTCTCAGATTACCTGTGGACTGACTTTCACCGCAGAATGGGGGAGCTCTGGTCCTGGGGTAGGAGCTTTTGTCCTAGGACAGAAACTCCGGGGGGAGGATTTATCCTAAGGACGGAACCCCCCCCGGAACTCCTGTCCTGGGGGAGGCCGTGTCCTGTGACACCGGTTTTCTTCTCCATCTCCTCTTGTGTGTAGAAAAACACTTCGTCATATATAGCGGCCGCTATTGCTGAGTGATCGTGCCAAATTTTTAGGTGCCTGTGCATACTAAGCAGTTCTCTGAGATCATTGTCTGGTAGGTCACTCGCACCTAGTTTGGGGCAGTTCCAAATCTTCTCGGCAAAGTTCATTCAGGGTTTCTGTTCCTCGAATGAGGCCTATTCTTTCGTGTTAGTTTCTCCCGAATTTCTGAAAGTGGTATCTTTCTTGCGGAAAACTTGACTGTCTCTGTTTCAATTGAGCTTGGTGTGAGCCTTTAAACCTTGTGTACTCTTGCTCCTCTCCAAGTGAAAATTCTCCATTGGACATTCGTTTTTTTAGGTTTTGTCTTTCTGTACTTGCAGGTGGAGGCATTGGTAGAGAGACCCTCCCTACGTTTCTTGGATCGGCGGGGAGCAGGTTTGACGTTGTGTTGAGCCAAAAATTCTTTAACTACTTGTCCCTTGTTCCCACCAGTTACACCGTGCTCAGTAGCAAGTGTAGACCAGTTGATAGGCATGTTAGGCATGTTTTCAGTTAGGCATGTTTTCATTCCAGGTTTGTGCCTCTGTAAGTAGGTTTTCCTTGTCAAAGTTAAGTTTCTCTTTCATGTCTTTTTGCTCTTTTCCTAGAGGGTGTTGGTTCGAGGCCATTGTTGATTCTAATTTTATCGTATTTGTTCCAACTTAGTCAGAACTGTAGCCTGGTCATCCATTTGTATTGTAGTGGTTTTGTCGTTTTGCGCGGTGAACAAGTTGGGGTGCGTTGACAAGAACTTCCTGTTTAAGATAGTCTTCCTGTTTAAGATAGGCGGTTGTGACTGCCTCGAGTTTTCAGGATTGAAGGGAGGCTCTTTTGCTTGGTAGCGCAGATTGGGCATTTGCGTCTGGCACTGCTTGCAGTCGCTGTTCGTGTGGAGCTCTTTCTCTTCTGCACGAACGATTCGAGGTAGTCTTTGCGACAGCCAGGTGAGCCGTCGACATTGACGACTGCACTGTATTTCTGTATTTCACCTGAAGAGATGAGAACGCCTTGAAGTGTTCATTATATTCTGCCAATATTTTTGTCCTGCTACCAATTGGTTAGTTGCGTGCCTTTGAGTTGCTAGCTTGCATAGTCACAGCTTACACAGCTTACACTCTCGGCCTGTAAAAAAAAAAGATTGTATGTACTATTAAAACACAACCTATTACTTGCATTTTTTCCTCTGCAGGTTGAATTCTACTAATAATTGTGGTAAGTTAGTCTGACTTACAATTTTGTTATCCTAAGTGCTTAGTATAAAGTTAAGTCTGTCTATTGGAGTTGCAGGCCACTTACAGGGGTGGCCTGCTTATTACAAATTACTGTGTACTAGCCACTAACCAGGGTTTCATCTAGGATTAAATATTTGGGGAGAAGGATTTGACCACACACCCTATTACATCCCAATATATCTAGTTACATATTGCACGGTGTATCAATAATAAGTATTACTTTCATGTCCGGCTTACACATGTATACAGGTGTATCAATAATTAATAGCTGCATGGTTGCTCTTATTGTTCACGTCTGGGACGCAAATTGCATAACTACAGGTAAATCAATTATAGCTGCTGGTTGCATAATAATTTATTTCAGTATTGTGTGTCGTATAATACTGCAACTTATAATGTACTTATTGCTATTTCCTTGCAGATATTCTGCTGGGAACCAGCTGCCCGTGCCCGATAGTGAGTAGTGTCTACGCCAAGAAAGAACAGTTAGCAGTTAGCATTATAATGTGGACAATAAATACTGTTGTGTATTTGAGTCAATAATTATTAATAACATGTAATTTTTATGCTTTGTTTTACCTGTTGAGAAGTCCTGTTGAGAAGTCCTGTAAACTACAGTAAGTTGTATTCATGCACTCCTTTGGTATTGATAGTTGACAATCAAGAGGTAATTTCGCGCATGAACTGCATGCAGCTGCTCTCTCGCAATGAATATTTGGGGAATATCCCCTAAGATTGAACAGATTAATTGTAAACAATGCGGGGTTAAATATGGCATTCAATTACATCTTTCTTTTTTTATTTCCTCCATGGTAGTAAAAGGGTTAACCGTCCATGTGTGATGTATAACAATTAGCTAGCTAGCTATATTAAAGCTATGTCTGATTTGCTTTACATGAAATACTACAATGTACTAGTAGAAAGGACAGAAGAGATCTTGGATAAAAGCTGTTGTGAAACCAGTATTGGATACCTTCGCTTTTCTGCAAGAAAAAATTAAACATACTTGTGACAGAGTACAAGCAGCAAGGACAAAAAGGGCAAAACTGTGGGGTATTGAGAACGGATCAAATGCTTTGCAATTTAAAGATTGAGATCTTCGATCCAATTTGTATGCAACTTATATATGAAAATATTTTTGAACGTCTCGTGAAAGAAGAATTGGATAAAGACTGTACATCGAGCTAGTAAATTCGAGTGCTGATGAGCTGAATGCTCTCCGGTATGCTGCAGGATTTGTTCCACATTCTTTGCTTAAACGATTTGAGAAAAGACGAGGTGACAAATTTTCTAAGTTTATAACTTGTCTGGAAGAGATGGCAGTGGTTGGTGAAGGTGGGGATATACTCTCGTACACTAGCAAATGGTTGGATCAAATTAACCGAGGAGGATTGTTTCCCCTCAATGACAATACATTTTCTCTATTTGTTGCTATTGAGAAAATTGTGAAAACGGCTTTACACAGACACATCTTTAGTGATAAAGAAAGCTTCAAGCATAATGTCCACGCATAATGTCCACGCAAGCATAATGTCCACGATGTCATTGTTGCTAGTGACAGTTTTATTGGTGTATTCTATCGCAAGACATAGATGATGACGAACATTCTCAAGAGCTATTGCGTGAAATTATTAAGCTATGGGTTACCATCAGAGGATTTCAATGGCTGCATCATGGATGGAAACATATAAACAACATCAGAAAAAAACAATACAAAAATCAACTAGCTTAAGGAAAAGCATCAGTGGTTCACGTTAATTATTTAATTATTTGTTCTTTGTTCGTGTGCACCTACGTTTGGGTAGTGGAGTATCATCTATTAAATTTTCAGTAGATATAACATTACTTAAAAGGCGTTTACGCCCACAGTTTCCTCTGACAGGATCTAAAACAAATGATCAAATGATCTCTGCATACGTAGTGCAGGAGCATTTTTGACACACTGGAGCAGGTTTGGATGCTCATTCCTTCACCACATGCTCTCTGTTTCCCAAAGTAGTGTTCTAGAGGGTCTAAGTAGAAACGATGATGAGTCCAGCTGGGCTAAGAAGATATGTTACTGCATGTATAAATAAAAATGCTAAATAACACTCCTAATTAAATAACACTCCTAATAAATTCACATGGTAAACATCCTACCAGTAATTCGAATCCCTTCCAGAGTCTCCCGAGAGAGTAACATCTTGTTTTTTGCACCTGCTTCCAGATCTTCGATAGCATTGACAGAATCCTCCCAATCTTGAAGACATTTCAAAAAATCCTCATCAAGCCCCACTGTACAGGAAAAACACTGGACATTAATTTTGTGAATAATAACCTTCCATTTACCTTCAGCCGTTCGTCTGATGGAGAAGCTTTAGCTGAGGCTTTCGTTTTCAAACATACTCATTGAAACTTCGAATGTTTAAACAATCAAAGAATTTATCAAAATAAGATACAAAACGTTGAGTTTCGACGGTTGCAGGGTCATTAAAGTTGCAGAAGTTGCAGGGTCATTAAATTAAGGGTCATTAAAATACGCAAATCATTAAAATACGCAAAAGCACTTGCTACACTCTGGCTCAACACCTAAAAAATCAGGTTATAACACTAAAAATGAGTGCAATTTAACTCACTTGTGCAGGTAGATCCACACGCATCCCTCGTGTGTTCCTCCTTGAGTTTTGGTAACAATGACAATCCTTTTGAAGACACTGATCAGAGGTCAGCTGTACTAGAGCAACACAGGATTGCTTCTTACTGCTTTGCGACTCACTACACCTATACGCCTACACACAATCTAGAAGGTCCTTCCAGTTCAGGTCGTTCGAGCTCTTTTCCCATCTCACTCGAGGGTCGATTGCTCATTCCCCACATCTTGGTGAGTCGTTCGAATTTCACACAACTTACACCAAACTTTATGTTCGACCTTCTGTGAAACTGCAGATTCTTAGCCATGCAAATTGCAGATTGGTTATCCTCGAATAGTTCAGACGGTTGATTACTCCTATTCACAAAACACAACTCTACGACCTGTACTTCTTGTTCGGGCTTCCTATCTTGGTACTATAACACGATCACCTACTTGGATCTTGTCATACTGATGATCTTGCGCTCTCTCTTTCCAGGCGCCTACTCAATCCCGTCTCTGTAGAGACGTTTCTCCTGACTGGAGCATTACATTGGTACGCTTCAGCGGGTGGGGTTCCATCCAACCCAGTGGCGGATCCAACCTGAACGCAACAGGTACAATCATTGAATCAATGTAGACTGTGTAGTAAAGCAAAGGGGGGGATCCGTGGCCGCCACTGCAGCACCAGTAGGCAGAATATTTTTGTTGGCTTCTATTTTTGTTGGCTTCTTTTGCAGCTTTGTGCCTTATACCATCATAAATTCACTATCACACCATCACATCTTAAATCACATCTTAAATCACAAATTATTATCACGTCTTATTATCACGTCGTCATAATTAAATCATAATCAGCCCCTGTCTATTTTACATGACCTCGTGACACATGTGGCCATTGAGTGTTCTTTGTTCTTAGAGAAATATAAAAATCAAGTAAGTAATTCTTGGGACCTTGTTATTCTTGGCCGGGACCTTGTTAGAAAATGACGCCACTGTCACTGTTGCCTATGTATCATGTATCAACATAGTCTTAGAATCAACATAGTCTTAGAAACCACCTGTTATTACTCATTGGCTATCAGTAGGAGGGTGCTCAGATTGCGCTATAGCGCGAAAAATTTGCGGTATGTCACAGTGTGAAGAAATAGTCGATCATGTGATCGTACTGCTGTCTCAGCAGTAAGTACATCCAAAACGTTAGCCGATATTATTGTTCACTGTTCATTACAGACAACAAAATGCAGCAGAGACTGATTTAACCAAAACGAAACGTTAGCCTTATTGTTGAGGACAGGCTGAGGACAGGCAGGCACGCCTACAACAAAATGCTGCTTCCACCCAAAGCTGATACAACCATTGTTCATAATTATTGTTCATTACAGAGACTCCTGAGGCACGCCTACAACAAAATGCTGCTTAGCAGCAGAGCCTCCGGTAAATACATCCAAAACAACCAAAACGCTGCTTCCACCCAAAGCAGAGCCTCCGGTAAATACATTCACTGTTCATTACAGGGACTCCTGAGGCCAGGCAACAACAAAATACAGCTTCCACTCAAAGCAGCAGAGCCTCCGGTAAGTACGTTGTCAAAGCATCAGAGCCAGTAAAGTAACTACTACAGAGGCACGCTTGGAACAAGACAGACAGAGGCACACACAACAGAGAAACGTGAATCCACTGTGGAATGCAATTTGCAAAACTTTCACTCTAAGCTGGCATCTTTGGAGTGCACGTTGTGTATAGAGAAGTTCCCCAATCTGGTGTACAAGAAACTCTACTCCTCTACTCCTCTACTCCGCAACCAAGAGTTCATAAGAAGAGAAGAGTATCGAACTGCCTATACTGCTACGTAAAAACTGTGCACAAAGTAACATGACTAGCACGCGATTCAACATTGTAAAATTACTAGTAATCTTCCAGTAAATGTTAACCGTGACGTTTTTGGGGGCGTGGGGGATTAGTAGAAACGTAGGATGAAATCATGAATTGCTCGCGTTCAAAGCTGATCGAGCTGCACGATGGAGGATATTACAAATCATATGCTACAAATCATATGCTAGGAAAGCGAAGGACAACTGACCTTCAAGTCCAAGAGTGTGAAAAGAGGCCCAGGATTGTTGCTTTTACACTTGCTGAGTTTGAGAAAGCTGGCAAAGAGAAGTATCCTGATCTTATGTTTTCTATTTGCACAAAGGTAGATGGAGCTGGTGCATTAACTTGCTGTAGAAAAGACTTGCACAATCATCCCCCTCTTGGCCTGGTTAGTAGGGTTAGGGTTACCCTAGAAGAAGATGGCAAATATGACTACCAAGTTCTTCTTTTTAGCAAGGAGAAGGGAAAGATTGGCACTGTTAATGAGTACATGTTATTGTGTGACCAGGTTTCCGTGAAAGGCGGTTACAAGTTCTGTCCAGGGATTAATCCCGACATGTAACCAAGTATCATGATGTTATTCGATACGATCCTAAGAAACTGAGACGTACGGTGCATCCTGTCCAGCGAATCGATTCTGGCAAATGTAAGCTATGGCATAAACTAGCAAAGAATGCTAGCATCTTGGAGAAAGATAATATGACTGACGTAATGTGTTCAGGTTGCAAGTGCTTAATTAATGAACTTAATCAGAGATTGAAAAAAGTGCAAAATACTACCTCCGAACAGAAACAACACCATGTGAATGCGTCTTCACGTTTTCCTGAAAAGTACCTGTCCCCGAAAAGCCTGAAGAAGAAGCGGCAGAACATGCAACAGGAGCGCACAGCACTGCTAAAGAACTATACACACACAGAAATAAGCCTTAGTGAAGATCAGCATGACCAAATGTGCGATATTGTGGATAAAGTCTCCAACGCTAAGGAGCTTGAATCCATGTTCACTGATGGCGACAACCATGGAGTTGGACTAGCTCTTCGAGAATTGTGGAAAAGTGACCTTCAAAACGTCAAGAAGGAGTTTGAAGGAGACCAACAAAAAAATGGTATTTTAAGCACTTATATAATTATCAATGCTCATTATAATTATATAATACATGCACCTTGTATAATGCAGTGACCGGCAGTCGAAGAAATTGATGGAGCATTGTAACAATAAGACTCGCATTAGCTGTTTTCACTAGATCTCCTGCAGCTTATGATGCGTTGAAAAGCTTCGGTCTTCTTCAGCTACCCTCTCGGGCAACACTGCAGTCATATACAGGAGCATTTCGTGATGAAGCAGGTCAGTGTTACAGTACCAACTATCATATAATTATATATACTATACTATTATATAGGAGCCTCACACACAAGACTTGCACACAAGAAGCCAAGCGTTTTGAAGAGTTCAAGTTACAGAGAGTAGCAGAAAAACTGAAGGTACCGCACGGTGATGGTGTATTGATTTTTGATGAAGTAAAGGTTGTATGCCGGTTGATGTGCCGGTTGATGTGGAATTCTCGTAGTCATCAGCTAGTTGGACTCGCAATGACTCATGAAGAACTTGCCTCTCTCACTGACGTTTACCAGCTGCTAGATCCAGACTACCGAACAAAGCAAACCGCATACATACTGCAAGTTTTATGGCGTGATTTGACATCACCGTTTGATGTGGTTGGTCCATACTTCACAAGCTCTGGTCCACTTGAAAGCAAATTCATTTTGTCGTGGGTGTTCGAGTCTATTAAGACATTTCATTGTATGGATTTAATACATATGCCTTAGTATGTGATGCAGCTGCTCCCAATATATCTGTGGTGAAGGCAACGAGTGGAGTAAAGGGCGCATTTGGGACCAATGAGGTAAAGCCAGAATTTAGGAACCCTTTCAACCCAGGAAGAATGATTTATTGGATTATCTGTCCAAGCCATCAGGTATATATAGTGGAAATTTTCTTGTTTCCTGTATAGCTAATTCCAATATTTATATTTCAGCTAAAGAACATGATCAATGCCCTCTATTCCTCGCAACGAGGAGGGACGAAGTCATTTGAGATGAATGGCATTAACTTTGGATGGAGAACAATAATTGACATGTTCAAACGTGAAGTTGAAAGACGTAACCTGGGTGCTGCACGAATGGTACCTCGTCTCCGAGAATCTTACGTCCTACGTGACGCATGGACAAAGTTGAACGTAGCTCCTGCTAAAGTGATGCAGGTGTAATATATACGTACATGCATGCATGTATTTACTCACTATATACCACGGAATTGCAGCAGGAGCAGGTTCTAACGGAATTGTTTCATCACACATCTCAAGTTCCACCTCCTGAAGATGCCCAATCAGTTGGGATTACCAGGCTATACTTGGAAGGATGCAATCAGCTTTTTGAGAGAGGACTTGTTTGTCACACCAAGATCAGGGATAACGGCAGCGAGGTCCTCAAGAGTATTGATAAAGGCTATCAATTCTTTTTGAAATGGAATGAATACTTGGTGAAAAAATGTAAGTATTATTGTTAACGCTACTTGGAATTATGACTCACCGAATGTATTATATATAGACGATAAACAATTTCATCCCTGTAATGCCAGACAGAAGTTATTCTTATCATGGCAAAGAAAGTCTATATAATGCGCACTATAATAATTATTATAAATAAACACATGCACTATCTATATACACAACAGCCTGGGACAACCTACGCATTGATGTGTTTGGCTTCAAACTGCTCTGCAACGATTTTTTCATTCGCTACCCTGGATATTATTTGGTTCCGCTACCGCTAAGAGTCTCTGGAAGTGCTGTGGAAACTTTGTTTTCCCAGTATAAGTATTTAAGCGGAAATAAGCTAGACGCGATCAATTATACGACTTCTAGAGCCAAGTACCTCTGTAGCAAAGCAGTTTCAGCAAGTCACCACAGTGGAAAATACTATCGAGATATGCCCCTATTCCTTCCTAGCATGCAAATAACTAAGAAACAATATACAGGAGAAACAATATACAGGAGAGAAACAGAACTAATTTTTGTAATGTAATTATTGCATGTGACGTGAAATTTTTTTTTTAATTCAAAAATGACTTTGTGTTCACATGACTTTGTGTTCACATGTGATGTCAATAGTTCATCTCTTAAATTTTGGCCAGCAAGAGTCGACTTCCCTTTTAAAGCAGCCAAGTTTTGCTGTGTCGCACTTATATATTCGTCTTTATATTCGCCAAGACGAGTATGGCATAGTTTACGACAAAGTTCTTTGTACACCACTTTAATAGCGAGGTCAAACGTTAGTACATCAACAGTATCATCCTTTTCCAACAGACACAGTTTGTAACCAAAGATTTAAATTGGCATTGAAACTTTTGAGTAGCCTCTACTTGCTTCACGGCAACATCGATCATGTCGGGACCATACTTTCTTAAAGTAGATTCGTTTGCATTTTCCATGACACAACTATCAATTCCCCTTAGGACTGTCAAAAAATCCTTGGAAGGGAAGTACATGTGTCCTCGATCACGATACTTTAGTTTTCCAGGAATGTGATCCTTGTCTGTACACTGAATACATCTCAGCACTTCTATTTCCTGGTTTATAGTTTCTCTCTGATCGTTTTTACACGATTGTAGCATGCTTGCGAGAGCTGCTCCACAGAAACGGTAATAAACAGAGTCTACATCCCCTTTTAATATGCCACTGCTTGTGGGTTCCATCAATAATGACTGCTGAACTTGTGACACACGCTTGAGAAGGTAATTGTACACAGCACTGCAAACTGATATCATCACAGCATCCCTAGTATGCTTGTCGGCACAGCTTCCATCACAATATCCAATCCATCGCTGCTGGAAGTGGGCAAGCTCCACTTTCTTTTTGGAATCAATACCTACATCAGACAAGTTTTTTCCGGGAGGCAGTAGAAAAACACTACAACATTGATGCCACTCCAATTGGAATTTCATGTACTTGTCTTTACCCTTGTCACAGTTTTTGTAGAGTAAACCAAACAAACTTGCAAGTGTGCGCAACAATTCACTGACCAAAGTCTCAGAGGTTTGCAGACATTTCCAAAACTCCTGCCTAGCAACGCTCACAACTAAGTGTTTTTCACCGGAAACTGTGTCTTTCACGTAGGAAAGAAGGTCACGAATGTCGACATTACATATAGAGAGCATGACTTGAGCCTTTTCTTCCTTGTTCAACAATCGACGTTTCCTTTTCACAGCAGATCCAGAGGCAGCAGCACCACCCTTGCCTCGACCTCGCTTACGCCCAGCTTTACCACCCACCCGGAACTTGACAGAGGAAAATATATAATTACGTGAAGCATAGATGCGTAAAGCAACTAGCTAGCATTTGTAATCTGTGTACTATTTTCGTGTAATGGTAACCCTATATAAGAAGAGAGCAACCAGTAGAGATGTAGCTAGCTATCAATATGTATGTACACATGTAGCAGTCTAATATGCATGGTAAATAAGAATTTTATTTTTAATTTTTTACCTGGAACTTGACTGCAGCTCTCTTCAGCTTCAACCTCAACCTCAACATCTTCACAATCATCATCTAAGTAGAGAGAAAAAGAGTCCAGTTGATCCTCCATTACTCGTACTCGATACTCGTACTAGCACTCTAGATGGGCGGCCCTACTAGCACTCATGATTGCGTTGCGTAATGAGGCGCAAGCTCGTGTGCAACGTCATCAATTGCGATTATCTCACGTGCATCTAACAGGATGTCACGTTACTTTGTGCACAGTTTTTACGTAGCAGTATAGGCAGTTTAGCAGTATAGGCAGTTCGATACTCTTCTCTTCTTATGAACTCTTGCCGCAACTAACAAGTATTTTAAACTGACGGTGTTCACTATTTTAAGTTTTTGAAAATGCAGGGTCTCGCAGTCATGCCAATCTATCGATTACCACTCATATGGATACAAAGACTACCAGCAAATTTGGTAGTGCGAAAGGACAATCCCACCGTGACTTTCATGTACGTAGTCGTACATAGCCAATGCTGTACATCTCAACGTTGAATCATCGCTTTGGAATGTTTATCACGTGCGTGGGTGGCAAACGTCTGCAATTACTAGTGAGGGCGGAGCTTGGGTCACATGACACTCTACTTAATTTATTAAAGTTGACCGTAGCTAGTTGATCGAGTAAAACCATGAAAGCATTTGTTGTAAGGCTTAACTAAGACTATTCATAGATTAAGGAAGGACCATCCGTGTTACGGTTGACGTCATGTATATGATCAGGCCTGACATTTTTGTGAAATATAAACTGAAATGAAGCTTGTAAGTTACTTTCTTGTTCTTTTATGACTTTTTAACCTATATAGGGATCCCATAATCTTTCTGAAGTTATTTCTTTCTTGTATTTGGATGTTGAAATTTGGGCATATCTGCATACACAAACGGTCGACGTTTACCTACTAAATTGAGCAAGGTGTAACTTCTCACAAGAATGCATTCAATTCAGGTCATAGAAATAAGACATTACGATGAACCTATTCCTATGCTTGGCCTATAACTAAAAATTATAACCTCTTCACCTCTTCACTTCTGTACAAATAAACACATAAATTAATTAGCGTAGTTGATACTTGAAATCAGCAATTGACACATGTTTTTCAATCAACACCATTGTGGCTCATTACAATCACTAATGGAATACTACTTCTAGGTTAAAGATTATTTAAGCTAGCTGATAATACTATACACTTACCTACGTATCTTGTAAAGTATACTGGGTGTGTTGAAGCCCGAGCAGAAGCTACGCTCAGCATGCAGTGTTGCAATCTATCTGTTGGTCTCATCCACAATGTATTCTGTTATCAGCTGTGAAGAATGCTGGGCACTGGAAAGTTTGGGCCCATAGGCAGGCCAGGAGTGGAAGTAAGTGGTGTTTGTGTGTGTGTGTGCATGTGTGTGTGTGTGCACTTGTGTGAACTTGTGTGAGCATCTTTATGTGCGCGTGCGTGTGTGTGTGCCCGCGCGAGTGTATGTGTGTGTGTGTGTAGTGTAGTGTATGTGTGTGTGTTGTATGTGTGTGTGTGTGGCTGCCCGCGCGCGCGCGCGTGTGTGTATCTCGTGTGTGTGTGTATCGGTGCACCGCGTGTGTGTGTATCTGTGTGTGTGTAGTATTCACTATTGGTGCCCACGTGTGTGCCTGTGGCATGATACTTTAGACGTGCTAACAATTATCAGTGCTACGCCTAGGCTTGTGCCGTTACAATTCAATTAGTCAGTTCAATTAGGCTGACTACTCATTAGGCTCACTGTGTACATGTACAGAGGTTGATTGCTTTCAGGGGAAACTTGTTGGGTTTACGAGTGTACTGTTTACTTGTGTAAGGACATTTTCTTCCCAACATAATAGGCTCCCCAGCTAGGATTAGGTCACAATTTGTCATTAGTTGGCTTGTGTGATTAGTTGGCTTGTGTTTGCCTGTGATATGTATTGTAATTCTGTGCCCAAACACTGTGTAGGTGCTGATCGCAAATCAGCAGCAGTAGTAATCAACTCCTTATAGCTTGTGACAGGACTCCTGCTTGTGACAATTATTATTGATTAATTAGGCAGGGGGGTTCTGTGTGCAGCACGATGTGTCGTCTTTGGGCAACACAAAGACGACAACCTGACAACCTGTCAAGATGTGTCGTTTTTAGGCAGGGGTGCATCTAGTCTGTGTGTATGTTCTGTTCTATGTGAGCCTTGGTTGACAAGGAGATGTCAGGTACCTTGCACCGTAAAAATCACTGTCAATAAATCACTGTCAATATCACCTATTCCTATTCTCATCTTGCCCTACAATTATCTACTGCTAATACTTATATCATGTAAGCAAAGCAAGGTACCTGACATCTGTGATGCAGACCTCTCAGTCATTCAGAGGTCTTCTATGGAGGAGGTCTTCTATGGAGGTCCATTATATGTGTAACAATTATTCATTGATTATAATATTATTCATTGTTTTTGTGACAGTTGGTCATGTGATGTGACAGAGTCTTGATATGATAAATTAACAGTGAAAGTGAGCATGGAGCAAGCTGCTTTTATCTAGTTGCATCGCCTGCAATAAATAGTGTTAGTGACCGTAGCCGTCACATTTGGCGACCCTGCCAGGACCTGTGTGTTCATGTCAAGGCGTGAGTTGCAGGCTTTGACTCAAGACTCCGGACACGTGTTGTTACGAAAACGGTTGAGAACTACTCATACGGAGAGTATAGAGACCATGGAACAGTTACAGACAGATTTGGAGACACTTCGACAAGAGTTGGCTGCTGCTAAGGACGAATCCAAGAAGCAGTTGGAAGAGATAGAGCAGCTTCGAGCTGAAATGACGGAGACGACCCGTACCCATCGCATTCGAGGCGACCCGGAACCATGAAGAAGAAATCCGTGCGCTGCTCCAAGGACAGCTAGAGGAATCTGAGACAAGGGCTGAGCTAAAGCATTTGAGGGCTCTGGAGCAACTTAGAGTTGAGCATCAAGAGGCGATCCACCGAGAACAGAATGAAGTGGACAGAGAGCGACGACAAGCTCAAGAGAGGGAACAAACCCTGACTGATGCGTTTGAATTAGAGAAGTATAATCTACAAGGACAATTGGAAGCAGTTACTGCTGAACTACGATCACTTCAGGAAGAAGTTGACTCGGAGGATGACCCGTCTATTGATGATGAGGCGGAGGTTAGACATACCACACCGCTAGAGAGGGCAGAACCCTCAAGTACCCCCCATATGGAGAGAGGTACCGACCCTATCCGAAGAACTGAAGATCGAGGAACTGAAAGAGGAACTGAAAGAACTCGAGGAACTGAAAGAAGAACTGAAGACCGAGGAACTGAAGACCGAGGGACTGAAGGAAGCACTGATCGAGGAACTGAAAGAACTACCGATCGAAGAACTGAAACTGATACACGAAGAACAGAGCCACCAGGAGGAGAGGAACGACTGCTGCCCCCTGCTGGAAGAGAGTCTCCTAGTGAGTCATTACTTGTAGCGACAATGACAAGGCTTTTGGAAGCTCACACAGAGGCAATTGCTGCCCAAACACAAGCTACAGCTGCCCAGCACCTACCACCCCTAAAGGCCTTTACCGGTGAAGGGAAACAAATGGAAGAAGATGGATTCGAGCGTTGGATTGAACAGTTTGAAGAACGAGCTAAAGTTGCCGGATGGAGCACTGAGCAAAAGTTACATCAGATTAAATTGTTATTGGAGAAAACGGCTCTGAGAGTTCTCCGTGCTCTCCCAGACACGGACCAGAGTCAGTACCAGAAGGTAGTTGATGCCTTACGAGCCCGCTTCAAGGCTGTCGATATTGAAGAACTTAGAGGCATGGAGTTCCATCATAAAGTCCAGAGAGATGAGTCGATAGATAGGATTGGAGCTTCAAGCACTAGGGCGCAAAGCGTTCCCATCAATTCAAGGCCGAGAGTTTGAACGTTTGCTGAAAGGACGCTTCTTTCAAGCTTTGCATGTTAAATGGCAAAGGAGACTGGGTGCACCAAAGACAAGCGAGACTTTCCAAGAGCTCTATGATAGGGCACGAGTGATAGAACGACATGAACGACAATATGCAGAATCTGCTGCGTCCCGTGGAGATACCCCCAAGAAGAATACTTTCCGACCAAGAGAGCAAGGCAAGATGGCCACGCCACAGTCTGAAAGTACACGCCGAGAAGAGAGGAAGACTCGAGAACCCGTGTGCTATCACTGCCAGCGCCCTGGACACTACAAGAGTGATTGCCCCTTTCGTGGAAATCAGCCGGAAGCACCTGGGAGAAACACTAACCCTTACAGAAGCGGGAGGTCAAGTCAGTTAAACCGTCACAGTGGAAATCACAGTGGAAATCACAGTGGAAATAACTCTAACCCCAGTACATCCCGTAATGCACTACTGGAGACCAAACCAAGTGAGGAGACACATTTGAACAGTTTGTCAATAGAACAGTTAGAAGCCCTGATAGCTGTAAAGCGACTGGGTGACGAATGTGATAATCTACCCAGAGACGAAGCTACGATGAATACCGTGACCGTCAACCAAGAACAAAGCCCCAAGACAGTCGGTCCTACAGTGTATGTGCCTGTGAACGTATGTGGAGTGCCTGTAGAAGCCATGTTGGACACTGGTGCTCAGTCTACCATAATCTCTCGAGAGTTGCTACACGAAATTGTACGTCACCTCCGAACCGAAGACCAGCCACTACCTGAACTAAAGACACCCTCTGCGAGACTCTATGGCAAGGATGGAGTGGAAGGCGGCAGAGAGATAGTGATCACTGCCCAGATTGATGTAGACATTGCCGTGGATGGTGAGTCAGTTTGTGTACCTGTATTTGTACAACCAGGAAGTTCCCAACCCCTATTGTTAGGCATGAATGCTATACCGGCCTTAAGCTTTTCGTTGTTGAGACCTAATGGACAATCCCTCATAGCAAGAAGTAACCCTGACCCGGAAATATCTATTGTGCGGTTAGTGAAAGGTGTTATAGTACCCAGTTTGAAAGGCAGTTTTGTGAGAGTCAAAATCGACAATGTACATGCCCTACCTGGAGGTTCTGTTTTGTTTGAACCAAGTAATGGTCAGCTTGAGCCTAAGGGTTTGTATTCCCAAGAGTCCCTTATTACTATTGACGATGATGGTTGTATGCTAGTCCCAATGGTGAATGTGCATGGTGCCTCGACTCAACTTTTGGAGGGCATGGAGATAGGGTGTGTACAACCTTTGGACGTTGTGCCTGTTTTGGAACCCGGAGATGTTTGTTGTACTAATACTACATGTGCATCTGTAGACACCGTTGTTAAGACCTCTGAACGTATGAACCAAATTAAGACTGTCTTAGGTATTGATTCCATGATCCTTTCGGAAGGACAGCAAATTCAGCTTACCCAATTGCTTTATGATTACTCTGATGTATTTGCCCTTAATGGTGCCGAGTTAGGTTGCACCAATGTAGTGCGCCATTGCATTGATACCGGAGATAGCCACCCAGTAAAGCAACAACCCTATCGCACCCCATTTATCCACCGAGAAACGATCAGTCGAATGGTAGAAGAGATGGAGGAGCAAGGTGTAGTGCAACCCTCTATGAGCCCATGGGCCAGCCCCGTTGTAATAGTTCCCAAGAAGGACGGTAGCAAGAGGTTTTGTGTCGACTATCGCCGATTGAATGCTGTCACTAGACGAGATGTATACCCTCTACCCCGGATTGATGATATTTTGGACGCAGCAGGAGGTGCCAAGTATTTCTCTTCGTTAGACCTCGCCTCAGGATATTGGCAAGTAGAGTTGGACCAAGAGGCACGCGAGAAGTCTGCATTCACGACTCATCGAGGATTGTTTGAATTCACAAGAATGCCATTTGGACTTTGTAATGCCCCAGCGACCTTTCAGCGACTAATGCAGGCCATACTGGCTGGACTGGAAGGAACGAGCTATTTTGTCTATTTGGATGACATCCTTGTAGTGTCCGATACATTCGAGGATCACCTCAAGCATCTCTCGGAAGTGTTTATGAGGTTGAGAAGAGCTGGTTTACGTCTTAAACCAAAGAAATGTATCCTTCTTCGCAAAGAAGTCCCTTATCTAGGGCATGTACTGTCTGCTGCTGGAGTCCGACCAGATCCTGCCAAGATCGACACTGTTAAAAACTATCCAACCCCCACTGACGTGACGAAGATACGACAATTCCTTGGCCTTGCTAGTTATTACAGAAGATTTATCTCTGGATTCGCACGCATAGCCCACCCTCTCCATCGCTTGACCAGAAAAGACGTCCCCTACGAGTGGAGTCCAGACTGTGAGACGGCCTTCGAACGCTTGAAGGAGTGCTTAGTGACAGCACCTATTCTCTCCTACCCAGAGTGTGGAGCAGGCAAGCAGTTTGTGTTGGAGACAGACGCCAGCGGACTTGGCCTTGGTGCTGTGTTGAGCCAAGAGAAAGAAGGACAGCTCCATCCCATCGCATATGCCTCCAGAACGTTAGACATCCACGAGTGCAACTACGGTATATCCGAATTGGAAACACTTGGTCTTGTCTGGGCTGTACGACACTACCGCCCATATGTCCTTGGACATCATACTGTTGTGTACACTGACCATGCAGCATGTACTTCGTTGTTAAACAACCCCCGACCCACAGGGAAGTTGGCTCGCTGGGCACTCACCATTCAAGAGATGGATTTAGAGATAAAGCACCGGTCAGGAAAAAGCAATGCCAATGCTGATGCCCTTTCGCGGAACTCGATCATCAATGCTGTGGAGACGTTTGCTATGACCAATGGAGAGGATGAAGCCATCCCACGACCCGATGTTGAACAGATGACCAAACTCAAGGAAGCTCAACGGAGCGACTCAGAATTACTAGACTTGTGCCGATACCTTGAAGCTGATGTCCTGCCAACGGATGAAAAAAGAGCTAAACGAATTGTCTTCGAAAGTGATCATTTTGAGTTGATACATGGTGTTCTACACTATGAACCCCCGACGTCCATAGGCCGCCTGTGTGTTGTAGTCCCGAGAAGTGATCGTGACAATCTTTTACAAGAAGGCCATGCCAGTTGTTTTGCCGGACATTTCTCTGCCAAGAAGGTGTATGATCGCCTGCGAAGGCACTATTGGTGGAAGGGTATGCGAGCAGACGTGTACCACTTTTGTCGGAAATGTTTAGTCTGTGCCAGTCGGAAGGGTCCTGGTAGAGCTGTTCGACCACCCCTTGTACCTATTCCTGTTGGAGCTCCATTCCACCGTGTTGGAGTTGACGTGCTGCAGTTGCCAGTTACTCACAAGGGCAATCGTTACGTTGTTTGTTTTGTGGACTATCTCACCAAGTGGGTTGAAGCATTCCCCATGGCTGACCAAAAGGCCGATACTATAGCCAGAATTTTGGTTGAGCAAGTCGTTTGCAGACACGGCGTCCCCGAACAATTACTTTCAGACAGAGGAACCAACTTCCTTTCCGAGTTGATCAAAGGAGTGTGTGATGTACTTGGAATCAAAAAGATAAACACCTCAGGTTATCACCCGCAAACCGATGGTCTAGTTGAAAAATTCAATTCGACACTTGTTAGTATGATCGCTAAATGCTGTGATACTAAGAAACGTGACTGGGACGATCATCTACCATACCTTCTGTATGCGTATCGAACAATGATGCAAGAGTCCACCCAGGAATCACCGTTCTATCTTTTGTATGGCCGAGATGCACGAATACCTACGGAGACGGGATTGAGTATGCCCACACCCGTGTATGAGCTGGATGCAGAAGATTATCGGACTGAACTTGTTTTGAAACTTTCCAATGCGTGGAGTATTGCTAAAGAGAAGATTGAGAGAGCACAAGATCATCAGAAATTGCAGTATGACAAGCACACCCGGAGAAGTGAAATACAAGTAGGCGATCGTGTGATGGTATTCATGCCAAGCAAAGTGCAGGGTAAAGATAGGAAGCTCGCACGACCATACCACGGCCCCTACAGAGTGTTAAATGTAACGCCTACGAATGCAGAAGTAGCCTTGATCGACAGGCCACGTAACCCTTCCATATTTGTGTCTCTGACCCGAGTTCGCAGATGTTATGATGACATGGATGACCACTCGTGGACAGGTAGCGATAAAAAGTCCCAGAAGAAGGCCCAACAAGAAGTACCCCCTGATCAAGAAGTGCCATTACCACCCCCAACAGTAGAGAATTTGGACGAGGATTTAAACGAGAATTTGGACGAGAACACCCCCTCGGAACCCCCTGAGCCGTCACCTTTGAAGGAGTCAATAAGCCAGAATACCCGAGCAAGGACCCGCGGTAGGAAGGAAAACCCGGAAGTTAAGTAACGTTTCTACATTTAACTGTTAGAATACCATTATTTATCTTATTCAGTTATTAGCTGTATGGTTGTGTTTTGAGAATCGAGGACGATCTTCAGAGTAGGAGCGGGAATTGTAACAATTATTCATTGATTATAATATTATTCATTGTTTTTGTGACAGTTGGTCATGTGATGTGACAGAGTCTTGATATGATAAATTAACAGTGAAAGTGAGCATGGAGCAAGCTGCTTTTATCTAGTTGCATCGCCTGCAATAAATAGTGTTAGTGACCGTAGCCGTCACATATGTTCACTACATGCATTTAACATTTTTTACATGATACATACAATCATAGATACATACAATCATACTGAATATTGACTAAACAAAATTAATAATAATGCATGCATGTATAATAATTATAATAACAGAATGATGATAATGACGAATGATGATAATGACGTTCAGAGTTCAGAGTATTAATGTTTATAGATATGTTTGAGCATGAACTTATATAGAATATTCCTGCATGATCATCACTTGAGGATGAGGTGCGAGGTGCGCTGATGTTGTTAGTCGACACCTGTGAGCAAGGAAATGTGGTGGCAGCCATTGGAGGAGGCAGAGATGGCTCTGTGAATTGGCTTCTGGATACAGGCACAATGTCCAAACGAGGCTGTAGGATGTCTGAAATTGCTGCTCTAAGGAAGTTCGCTTGTAGCCTCTGATTCCTTCGATACTGCGATGGCCTGTACGCTCCATTACGAGTTGTTCGTCAACACCACTTGAGTACAACCTGGTTGCAGCTGTGGCTCTGAGTGAATGGTTCGTTTTAAAACCTTGTATTCCTGCTTTCACATGTTCTTCAGTATGTTCTTCAAGGTGTTATGTCCCAAAGGTGCTCGGGAAAACCAGCAATCTTGTTTAGGTTTTGTCAGAGGAGAGAGGTAGAACGCATTGCTCGGGCGATCATGAGGACACAAGCTATTGTATCTCTTAAACAGCTCAACAAAGCATCTCTGAGGATTTTCGGGATTTGAATAGTGAACCACTACTTTGGGCTTGATTTTGCGTCCTTTCAATCCTCCGGGACGATTCTTCGATATGTCTTCTCTGTATCTGAGGAATGATCGTTCATTTCGAGGCTCACAAAGTTCAATTTGGCAAGGATTATGGCGAAGTTGTCTGTGCTCACCTCCACTGCGCAATGCAAAGTAGAGTCGAACACCATTGTGTTCAAAAGAGCGTCCGGGCTGTGGTCTCCTAAGAGTTTTTTCTCCCACAGCAACTCTTCTTCTTAAGGGAAATTGGTTCAGCCTGCTTACGTACAGAGCCAACACCAGCAGATTGAAGTCGCTTCATTTGCAAACTCATGGTCCTTGAAGAAATCGATATCTGGTCTTCCGCAGTTCTGACGTAAATGACGCATAATTCCAGAAACTATATGATGGAGTGAGTTTGGAGCATACTTTGCACCTTTCTTTGTTCTGATTTCCATCAAAAAGCGACTCAGCCAGTACTGAAGACCTTGCTTGTCCAACTCTGCCAGTGGTGGAATTTCAACATTTTGTTGCCTGTTGCTTGCCCAGTCTTTCACACAGTAAGAGGAGTCTTCTCGTGTCTTTTTGGGTACAGACTCAACTCTGGCTTTAGCTACATCCGTATCAGTCACTGGAATGGTGTACCTTCTTGAACTTGGCTGCGCAGGCACAGTTTCAGGTTTCTGGTCTTGTTTGTGGCCACTCGTACTCAGTAGGGCTTCAACTGCGTTTTCTAAACTCCGCCTTGGGTCAATAGGGTCAGTTTCACTATCAGCACGAGAGCTAGTAGAAAGCGTAGCACTGGAACAGCATCCCCAGCCATGCCCAAGTGTTTCCAAGACAAAATGGCAGCTCACAGAAGCCCAGACGGTACTCGTTTAGCTAGCTAGCAGTTTATTTTGTGGTTGCTACGCTATTCTAAATCAGTTATAGGCCTCGTCCAACGGTCACTATGGAGTTTTGAGAACCTCAGGCCCTTAGTAGCACCCTCGCTACGCTCGAGATGCTACAGCCTCAGGCCTTCGGTTCTCAAAACCCCAGAGAGACCTTGGACTCAGCCTATAACCTATATGAAGAAGCCTCAAGAAGTCGAAACAGAAACAATACTGACGTCGAGTAGACTATTATGGAGTAAGACTCTACACTGTCCCTGAACTACTGAAGGAGCCTGGCAATGCAGAAGGAGATGGAGTTACCCAAAGACCGCAAACCCGTTGGTAACAAATGGGTATTTAAACGGAAAGCTGATGCATTGAAAGCGCTTAGTTGCACAAGGCTTTTCACAAAGACATGGTTTGGATTACGACGAAACCCGTCATTCGATTTGAATCTGTTCGTAGCCTGGTTGCTATTTCTGTTCAGAAAGGTCTCAAGTTACATCAATTAGATGTCACTGCAGCGTTCCTCAATGGTTACCTTGAAGAGGAAGTATACATGAAGCAACCAGAAGGTTTTGTTGTGGAAGGCAAGGAAAGGAACATTTAGTTTGTAAACTCAAGCACAGCCGTACGGTTTGAAACAAAGCCCCAGATGTTGGAACTATGTTCTTGACTCTCATCTCAAGAGTATGGGCTTTTTTACTCTGCATCTGAAGGAGAAACATTCCTAATAGGATGTCGACGACATTGTGATCGCTGGAGAAAGCTCTGAGAGAATCACAGAAGTAAAGAAAGCTCTATCAGAGAAATTCAATGTGAAAGATCTCGGGGAACTTAACTACTTTCTCGGTGTACAAGTGGTTCAAGACCACACAGATGGTAAAGTTTGGATAGGTCAATTTACCTCAGTTCTCAGGAAGTATGGTATGGAAGAGGCCAAACCAATTAAGACTCAAGTCAATGTTGGAAGTACGGTATGGAAGAGCCCAAACCACTCCAGTCAATGTTAATTTGAAGTTGGTAAACAAAACAAAAAAAATATACTAATCTGCAGTGGGCAGCCTGCTCTATCTGTCCTCTAGAACACGACCTGATATAGGAGAATCCAGTGATTACTCTGATGCTGACTGGGCAGGTGATTGTAATGACTACAAGTCGACTACTGGCTACATGTTTCAGATTGGAGGCACAGCAGTAACCTGGAAGAGTAAGAAGGCCTGGAAGAGTAAGAAGCAATCCTGTGTTGCTCTAGTACAGCTGACCTCTGATCTGTGTAATCAACCGTCTGAACTATTCGAGGATAACCAATCTGCAATTTGCATGGCTAAGAATCTGCAGTTTCACGGAAGGTCGAACATAAAGTTTGGTGTAAGTTGTGTGAAATTCGAACGACTCACCAAGATGTGGGGAATGAGCAATCGACCCTCGAGTGAGATGGGAAAAGAGCTCGAACGACCTGAACTGGAAGGACCTTCTAGATTGTGTGTAGGCGTATAGGTGTAGGCGTATAGGTTATGATTTGTGCCATGTGCTCTTAAAGCTGAGCTGTTCTAAGCTATTATAAACTGACTGGCTGCGCCAACAGAGCTGGGTTGTCATTGACAGCTTTGATTTTACTCTTTGAAGAGTCAGGGTCTTCCGGTTCCGGTTCTGGCCATTGCAGATCAGCTGCACTGTGTGTGAAGAAGATGGTGGGTAGTCCAACCATACTGATGACACGACTGCACTGTCTGAACCAGAATTGTCTGGTGCCACGAAAGCACTGGTGCCACGAAAGCATAGTGGAGTACTCTGTTGAAAAAAGCCTCTCCTTCCCTTCCAACCATGTCGTTAGCTGGGCGTCACCTGGGTGCTGCTGAATGTAAATTGAAGACCTCATCTCTGTGTTAAGAGCAAAAAACCGGAACCGAGGGTGCCTAGCAAAGCGACCGTCATCATACTTGAGTAGGTGGGTGAAATAATTTCCAGGAAGTCAGCTGCCCCAGTGGGGAACAAGGTGGGGAACGCCATGCTAAAGTATCCCTCAGTGGTGAACGCAGTTAAAGAGTGTTGCAAATCTTGAATTGACTGATAAAGCTTCAGCCCAGAATCGATGTGGTAGCTTGGAGTCAGCGAGCATAGACTTTCGGAAACGCTGGTAATACTCATGCCTTCGCTTTTCAGGTAGTTTTCAAACTCAGTACACATGTACTGCAAACTAAGTCAATACAACGATCTCAGATGCACATGCTTTTGCTACAACACTCTAGAAGTGTTTTAAATTATGCATTTTATCAAACATTTGCGAGCAATTCGCAACAATAAAAACCGCAAAAACCTAGGTAAATAAATACACACGATCCTAGCCAGATCGCAAAGGGTCAAATTTTCTGTTGATTTGCAAATGTTTTTCACCCGCCGTTTTTTTTCGACAAAATGCTACCTTTTTGCTTAAGCACTGCTTTCATTTTCGGTTAGTAATAAAATTAATAAAAATTGATATCTCGACGGCAGTTCCTATGTACTAATGGGAGTTTTGTTGGTACATCTGGTTTAAGTAGGCACTCAGCTCTAAACATCCTTCACTGGAGCTGTCATTTTCATAACAGATGTCAAGAAACTTGATAACAGTAACTGTTACTGTCCTCAAGATGCTGAAGAGGAGTAATGTGTTAGATAATGTGTACAAATCTGAAAGGCAGCTAAGTAATATCTGTTGATGTAGTATCTGTTGATGACCCTTGACCTAAACTTCACACTAGACCTTGTGGCAGGGGGTGCTTACTATTAACACACTAGTAAAAGACCTTTCCCTCACAGCAAGGAGTACCTGGTGTTGAGTGATAGTCACTGTAATTAGTACACTACTCCTCGAGTCAAACAACCATGTGGGGTGGTCTAGAAACCAAGAAATCTGGAATTTTTGCGACGAATTATGACAAAATGCTTTCTCGATTCAAATGGAGAGTCCTGGCTGAAGAGAGTCAGATTTAGATAAGATTATGATGGGTGATGTGACAGCTCTTCCATACTTCTTCAATCACTACCGTACAAGTACGGTGGTTGTTCTGTCTTCTGTCACGGTTGCGACGGGAGAATCAAAGAGGATTGGCAAATCGACTGCAGCATCATAATGGAATTTGTTCCAAGGGACGAATGCTGCCAGTAGGGGGTCACGGTCGAACCAATTGGATTGCTGTGTATCGACCTCGCAGAAAACCATAAACCTGAGAGCGCCTGAGAGCGCCCATTGTACTTAATTGTCGTCATTATATAACAGCTATCCAGATCCCATTTGAGCCCCCTCTTAAGTCGGATGGATAATCAAACAGGACTTTCTAGAGAAAATATATATCAATCAGAGGTGGTCCTCAGTGCATGTAAAATTCTATTTTCTACCAACTCTACTGAACAATATCAAGCTGGAATCCCCCCTCTAAGAGTGCATTATTTCTGTCCCTGAGTGCACACTCTTGTCTAACACTCTTGTCTACTACTTTCCTCACTTCGTAAAATTGTATGGGAATGTCAAGCAGTTCAGTGGACAAGGTACGGTTTGGCTATCTATTTGGCTATCTATGTTGAAAAAATAATGAGTAATTTCCATGACCTGACCTGATCGAAGCGAAAGCAATTACATCACAAAAATAGCTCCATCACCAAGACTAGGCAGTGTTCAGTACAGTACGCACAGTACGTCATAAGCATCATGATTCCATCGGAAAACGGTACAAAATGTAGACAAAATAAGATTTACTATGGAACGATAGGGTTCGGGGCCACGTGGGTGGTGCATAGAGCGGTATCCGTGCCAGTATTGGCCGCGTTGCGAAACACCTGCTCTATATTTTGTAGCTATGATCCCAGTCTCACTCAACAAGGCCATAAATCAACAAGGCCATAAATCGATATTTTCACTGTCTAGCTATACTTTACTACGAAGATCTTGAAACATTATCAAACGGTCACTTTTCTTTCGACATTACTGTACGAGGCGTGGTGCGTAGCGCCGGAAAATTTGAGGCTAGCTACAGTACCACACTGAGCAATAATTAGCCTCACACAAACACACTACTAGGCGAACATATTCCGCAAGATGGGTCGATGAATGCCGGCGTGCTTGTGCTTACAAAATAAGTTTCCAGAGGAACGCTGCAAGTCAGCACTTAGTCAGCGCTGCTACTTTCTGGATAGCTACTTGTCTTAAAAACGGTGTTCCTTTTTCCTTTTAGCTCTTAACTCTTAGTGTAGTAGGTAGGTTTATGCAGACATTTCCGCTTGGAGGGAGCTATCAGCGAGCTATTTAGAGTAAGTTATTAGCCTATAAAAATATAAATGTCACTTATTGTCAGCTAAAATCCCAAAGAAGTGGGTCTGCTTACGCCTTTGAACTACCTACTACACTAAGAATTAAGAGCTAAAAGGAAGGTTTAGAACACTGCACTGAATTTTTACACATTAAAAATCGTAATCGTGGGCGTGGCTGCTGATTCAGCAATAATTGAAGGTCCCTGTCCTTACCTGAGACGTCAAACAATTTGCAACGGAAGGGGAGCAGGCTATCCTTTCCCATTAAAGTTCAAATGGATAAATTTTTTCGTATTTTGTTCAAGACCAGCTGCCCAATACCAATACCAGTGTTCCACTCAGCAGTGTTTATAATTATTATATACCAAGCAACCAATGAAACGTTAATCATTGTGCATACCCAATTAGTTTACGTTGTAGTCACGGTGCATTGATGGGTATGCTATTCAATCCATGGAATGATTGCAGCATATAGATGGAAGGCATGATGGAAGGCATGTGATGGAAGGCATGATGTGTTTTTGTTGGATTTAAACATACCAGAAGCAAATATGCATGCTGGGAATCAAGTTACTTGATCAAGCCTTGCCCATTATTGTAACTAGCCCATTATTGTAACTACCTTGATGCTCAGATCACCCTACCTGACTCAAGATTTTTAAATCGTGCACTGCACATCAATGCCTTGTACGATATATTTTTGAATGATGATACCCCCAATGAGTAGAGTCTGGAGAGTCTGGAGAGGAGCGGATGTAATACCCATTCTTCGGGCTAGGAAATTCGCTTGGAAAGTGCCCAAGCATTATGATAGAGGAAATCAGACCAGGATTCCCTAAATTCCACACAAGACAAGTTTGGCGGCACTTTTATCGAGGTGGGTATTTGCTTATGAAATTGTATACATACTCCAAACACTGTTTGATCTTCGCGAAGTCGAAGGCCATACCACTTTTGAAATATTTTGGGAAGAGGCAGACATAGGTACAGCAGTTGATGACAGAAGACGCAGAAGACACAGAAGACATGCTGTGTCATGACACAGAAGACATGACACTGTGACTCACCGACTCACCTTGCCAAAGCTAAGAAATCAGATGAGAGCATAACACAACGTCAATCACATGTACTGGTAGTTTTCCATGTTTTCCCGTCCATGCGCTGGAGTGATGACCATATATATTTATATTTTGGCACATTGTGCGGGCATATAATCATGTGATTTGTACTGAATTGATGTTTCTAATATTGAGCACAGGTATACACAGTCCCATAGTAACATTCACGGACCGTACTGGTGACCTGCATGGAATGATGGATGGAAGCTGCATGGTCGAACACAGTCTATCATCTTCATGACGTTCTGAGTTATGCTCTCGTCTTGCAATGTATAGAATAAAAACAAGAACATCAAATACATCAAATACAAGAACATCAAATACCCGGTACAGTACAGTACAACAATAATTACAATATCAGGACTGCATGAGCTGACCAGCTGACCACTGTTGTGAAAGTTCTACCACCAACGTGTATGTGTTTGCGTTGCTGTGTATGTGTTTGCGTACGTATGTGTGTGTTTGCGTACGTACGTATGTCTGTGTGTGTTTGCGTGCGTGCGTGTGTGTGTGTATGTGTGTGTGTGTGCGTGTGTCTATGTGGTGCGTGGGTGCGTGTGTCTATGTGTGTGTCTATGTGTGCGTGTCTCTAACCATTTGACTCCAAGGTACTCCATGTGTGCGTGTGTCTAACCATGTATTCTATTCTTGACTACTCCAAAGGGACCCAGTGGCAGTCCATAGTGTGACATTCATGGACATACAGCAGTAGCCACAGACATCATTGTTAGTTACGCAAATACGCAAAGAATTATAATCGTTTTCAAGGCTCGAAGAGCGAGGCTATTATCAAGGGCTATATATAATAGGTTATACACACGAGTGTAGTCAACAAACGTAATATGTATCCTGGCTCCTGGTCACTGTTCAGTCACACCAGTGTACGTATGTACACAAAGAAGGCTAATCAATGCTACTTAGCACTACTACATCAGTACCACCAGACCATAGAGCTTCGAGCGATTCTACAAATGCAATTTTATGGGCCTGATTTGAAGTTGATCCCGATGTCTGAACCTCGTCTCTTTCTGACGGGCTGGAGCTTTTCCACTGGTGGCTATAATTATTATAAACCGAGCTATCATCTTTGACTCCTCAAATGGAGGGTCGGCTGAGCAATTCGGTAGCGATAATAGAGCACAGAAAGGGATTGGAAACGTAATGATGTTCATAGCATTCTTGTCTCCATCAACGTGATCAATTAATGGTGGGGATTTAATAGAGCTTTACAGAGCTTTACATGACAGTAGTAGCTAAGCTAGTCTCCAGGCGCAGGCTAGGGAGAAACAGTACTGCAGCAAGTGAACTTGATTACCAATATCTGTGAAAAAAAATTGTGAGAATTAATATCAAACTGTGATCGATGATGTTTCAAGGTGCAGTAGTTGGCGCTTTGTTCGATGTAGGATGTCAGCAAGAGATGGAACCTGTGAACAATAGTTTACCTTTTCTGATACAGAATCATTGTGATCATTGTGTATGTGCGCTGTTGGGAGCCTTCAAGACACATTTAATGTACCAAACGTTCCATCTACACATAATACATACATACGTACATGTACAGCATGTACATTTTAATGTTGTAATCTCTCAGAGTATTTATAATTATGTTCATCTTTATCAACCATGCACCACTAAGGTCCCACACAGCAACCAATGATTCTGCACTGATTTACTGTTACAACTGGTCCCCTTAAACATGTATTTGGAAGGACAGTGCAACACAGTGCAGAACCTACTCTTGTGTGCAGAAAACTTTAATGAAGTTCCTCTACTAGAAGTTCCACCTTTCTTTATAGAGGTTTTCCTGTTTCCTGCAGAATACAGAGATTTAACACTGGTACATAAGACAGTTTTGTGGCCTAAAGCAGATTCATAGTCAATCCAATTGTCAAAAGATTGTATCCGCGAGACACGCATATCACTATGTGGGTTGTATACTGGGTCACGTGATTGCTACCAGGAGTGTAATCATCCAGGTGATGTGAGGAGAAGCAGGAAACAGGAAACACTCCACACACAACACGTTGTCAATTCGATTGGTTTCTCCACAATTAACATTTTATGTGGGCCAGTGGCAAGGAGCAAATGGAACAGTTACTAACAGTATGGGTAGCTATCACTTTTTTCGGGTTGTATTCTGTGCCGTTTTTTTTTTGAGAAGTACATAATGTTGCATACTTTCACTATCCGTAGTTACATTAACCCTTTCCCCGCGGCATGGCTACTGAAAAATGATTGTGCGGGCTGTGTTAGAGCATGCTATGCACACGCTGTAGGTACCATTGTGCTGCCTCGAGGTACGCTTCATACAGATCATACTAGATAAAGCTACTTCTCAGAGTTCAAGCTAGAAGAAGCTCTTGAGACGGACCAAACGGACCAAGTTCCTTGACCTGGTAAGTAACTCTAGAGTATTCTGTAGTCTTCCTAGCTTACAATACTAGGAGCATGCAGTGCATGTTTGGGGCGCGATTAGAGAAAAGTTAATGATGAAGGCAGATAATTTATAGAAGTCCAACAGTGAGTCCAACAGTAAAGTGAACGAGAAATTACAAACGAGAAATTGTTTGATCTTTAGTCTGGGAAGACTTCCTCCAGTGCAGGTGAGAAGTAGTTCCGCTTTCAGTTGACCTTTTGAGTCATTTTACAGCTTGAGCAGGTTCCCAATTTATTGTCGAAGGTGTCAACTTTACTTTTGCATACTATGCAAATTAAAGCTGCAACTTCGTGAAGAGTGACGTCGTCAGGTGCCACTGTACCTAGTTCTTCAACTGTAGCACCGTGTTTGGGAAATTGGAGCGATTTTTCTTTTTTATAAGATTTGACTAGTCTCCTCTAACTTTCCAATGTCGTCGTTCCACAGCACTATTTTGTTTGCTTCAGTTGAATCGGCAATTATGACATTCTGTAATGATTGACCACCTGATACAGTAGTCTTGCTTTCTAGTCTAGTCGTAGAACTTTGATAACAGAAGATACTCTAGTTCCATCCAAAACATTGGCTAGCTGAACATCACTGTTTGGGGCAAATTTATTGTGATCGATAGATAATTTTTGAGGTGATGTTGTAAATACTGTGTTCGTTGCCAGTTGTACATTAAAGTCTTCTGCGAATTTGCTAGGCTGACCGTTTTTTCGCCATTTTCTTCGAATTCTTTGAGAAGGTCTCTTTGACGTTTTTGTAAGCCAAAAATCCTCATTTGTTCAGCATGAAAATAGTCGGTTCCTTTCTTTCGGTTCCTTTCTTCGATGGGCTAACGTTGACAACAACACCAGCAACACCAGTCACTCACACTCAGTGTAACTGGCAATGTCCGTTTCGGTGCTATCAGCTGAGTTGGAAGCCATCTACGTGAAGATTATCACGATCGAAGTCAACTGTAAATGGCCACGAGTACTGCCTTGTGAACATTGCTATACCTGCCCAGTAATTTTTACAAAGACTGTGCATCTGAGGAGTGTCCACAACTTTAATATCTTTTGAAGACACATCAAATTCAAATTTGTTGTAGCTACAACAAATTTGATGTGTCTTCATTTCTAGCTACTGAAATATCATGCATGGGATGGGCTATGATTGTATACGGTTTCCTTTATTTACGATGTCCTGGATATCGTCCTCGTCCACGTGACTTAAACTTCAATTCATCTTTCTTCGGCTTCAATTCTTGCTCTTTTTCTCATCATCTCTCTCTTCTTCCTTTCCTTCATTCGTTCATCTTTTTCTAGCTTTTTCAACTTTCGATCCATCTGCATCACTTGTCTTTCCATTTTATCCTGCCTGCTTGCTTTTACTGTCCTTGATCCTTCTTTTTTGATCAATTAAACTTTCTAACAATTAACATCAATTCCTTTTCACGCAAATCTACTTCTTTCTGTCTGAGAGCTGCGTCTTTCTTTTCCAGGTTTGAACCCCATCCCCAGTCAACAGCGTCATGATACTGGCAGTCTCACTAAACACTTAGCCCATCTAGGTATGACTCTGTCTTAGTGTTCTTTTCTGGACAATCTTACCACGTGGCTCTTTACAGAAAATGTTGGTGGGAGGTACAGATTCACAATGGCCAAAGCTCAAGGCCGAGCGTTTTCCATGTGATAACCTAACCTGTATATATTAAAAGGGTTGGCACGAGTTATCAGGTTATAGTTGTACTTAGGCTAACAGACTATGGTGGTACAGAAGCAGAGTGTAAAGTTGCTCTGTACAGCTTCCTTCAACTTACTTGAAAATCTCTGTAGTTGATTTCACCATGAACTGCTTTCACCATAAACTGTTTTAGGTGTTAATCTTGGGACTTTGAGAGGTAAACCTCCTATGGTGGTACAGAAGCAGAGTGTAAAGTTGCTCTGTACAGCTTCCTTCAACTTACTTGAAAATCTCTGTAGTTGATTTCACCATGAACTGCTTTCACCATAAACTGTTTTAGGTGTTAATCTTGGGACTTTGAGAGGTAAACCTCCTATGGTGGTACAGAAGCAGAGTGTAAAGTTGCAGCCTTCCTTCAACTTACTTGAAAATCTCTGTAGTTCGCTTTCACCATGAACTGTTTTAGCTGTTAATCCCCTTGCAGTTCAAGCTCTTCACAAGGCTTAGGACTTTTGATCACGGATTTTTGTTTTGATGTTATTATGCTATGAAGGAAAGGGTTGTGATGTACATATGTGATGTACATACAAATTAATGATTACAATAATTTTATTATGATGTGTGTAAATGGAGCTTTTTATAGAAGTGTGAGTCATTCATAGTGATGAGATCATGGATCACGGTAGATGGCATGTTTGTGTGTGTGGGTGGAGACTTGTTTGTTGAATTGTGAAAAGCCGCTGTTGAAGAGAGAGGTCAAGCGCTGGAAAGTGAATGGTGGAGTAAACAGAAGGTCTGTTATGTCGACAAATGTGAGTCCACAACAAAATTCTACAACAAAATTCTTTTTTTTCCAACATACTACTACTGTGGATGGTGACAGCGCACTGTACACCTGAGTTGGACCAGGTGCGTCTGAGGGCCGGTGCGTCTGAGGGGCACAGTGGAGTGTTGGTCCTGTGTAGTGGTCAGCTTGACCAACACTGCTAGAGGTAGGTCAGGTGGGCCTCCATTTCTGTACTCCATTCACAAGGCCGGTTTCTACCCTGGTGAGCATGACACGAGCTGACTTGGCGAGGCATATAACAGCTTCCAGGCCACTTGCAGTGGCAATAGGCTTGGTGATGACCACTGCCTCAACTGTAGGAGCATTTGGCAAAAGGTGTTGGTGTGTGCTTCATCAGTTCCTCCCAATCTTGGGCTGTAATCTCTGCATGAAGGATGTCTCTGAACTGCACGTGTAAGTATGAAAGCCGTACGGGTGTCAGTACGGGTGTCAGTTGTGTAGAGAGGTAGATCCATAACTGGTGGCAGTTCTCCAAACAGCAGCATCCACCGAAAACTTCTTGGGTGTCAGTCTGATGCACTGGATTAGATACCTGTGCCAGCTGGATCCTGAGTGGTGTAGGGTTGTTGTTCAGGTAGTGGTTGTTCAGGTAGTGGTCTTTGACTGTGGTCGTTCTTGGAGATTTTATGGAGTTGTGAAGGTGCGTGGTCCTGTCTGTTGCCTGGTTCCTAGTGACAAATGTAGGCCAAGTTGGGATAGCATATAGCATTGGGCAGCTGCTGTCCAATCAAAGTCCTCTTGTGAGCTGCTGCCTGGTTGAAGATTTGCTGTTCCAGCTGGTGTGTATAATTATGATATGTAAAACGTACCTCATCATTTGTAGTATTGTCGTGTTGATATTGATATTGATCCAGGTTTACTTGGTAGGAAAATTGTCAGTTTGTAGGAACTCAGCATAAGCTTCCGTGTATGTGCAAGCAGATTGGACAGTTGCCGGAAATTCTTGTGCTTCATTAATGATTGCTGACAGTACTGCTCGTACTTGGGTCCAGCAGGATCAGGTGGTCGTGTAATGACCACAACGCTGCTCCTTGGGCATGGTGTATTATGGTGTATTGTTGTGCGTATTCCAGGGTAGTTAATGTGCTATAGGTTGGAGTGGATGGTCTAGAATGGACAGAGTCGACCATCTTGTTGGATGCGTTCTTCAACTGCTCTTGAACCATCCAAACTTAGTGATGCATTGTACATTGGAAGCTGACATTGGAAGCTGTAAGAGGATGTGACATGTCTCTTGAGCTGAGTAGTCTCGACAGTGTGACAGTGTGTATTAGGAGGAGGGACTTGTTTCCATCTTTGAGGCCTCTCACTATCCTGGTGAAGGTATCCTTGACAGTCTCGGACCTTGGCTCACTATTGGTGACGTACTTGACGTCTGGAAATGATAAACTGCATGTCCACATTAGCACACCATGCCGATAGCTGTACAGATTGCGTGCTGTTAGTAGAGCTGGGTCTTCTTCTGTGACAATGATTCTTCTGTGACAATGACTGTCTCGGGTTGTGGTTGTAATGGTTTAGGGTAGCCAAATCTACATGCTTGTTTGCCATGATGAGTTCGAAGTCAGAACATCGGGTGTGTCTCTGGCATGTTGAAATAAGTTCTTCATCGCGATCTTGAACATCCAAGTATGACTTGTTGCAGATGAGGTGAACTTGTACCTCATGGAACGGAACTGTGCACGAGTGTCGTGTTCAGACCGTTCCGTTCCCACAACTTTTAAAGTAAAAAAATTAACCATTCCACTGGACCTGTGGGGATGTCACAGTGTCTCAATTATATTATATTTTCTGCCTACAAGCTGTGTGACAGGTACGCTAAATCCTACACAATATCATGTTTCATGCAGCAGACATTCTACCAGTTGTTTCATCTTTCATGTGCATAAAACATAGGTTACATGACTTCCAACCCATCTCCTTTCGCAAAATGTTAACAAAATCTATACATTATAGCGAGACAGAAAATTGAGGCATACCGTATGGAATTGGCGAGAAGTGGCGAGAAGACATCTTGATCTGTATAATTTTATACCCACTGCACGGTCCTGTGAGTTCGAGGTGTGAGGTGTGCTTGTAGGTGACCTGATGACCTGATCCCTATCCAACAACAATTTAATTTCTTTAGTGTGTTCTTAATACGTGGCATAAAATAAAAAAAACTTGGCGAGGGTGTTACTTTACTTCACTTCAGGATGTTACTTCAAGGACAGGGGGAGACACTACATATTTGTAAAAACAAACGTTTAAAGTTATACAACGTTTAAAGTTATACACAACATCATATACTACACAACATATATACTACACACATATATACTACACAACATGCATGGCTCATACTATGTTTTTCCTTCCTCCTCGTTTTGGTGGCTCCATCGTTTGGTGGCTCCATCTGACATCCGATCTTCCCACCTGAAATCTGCAGCTTTTTTTGTGACCCTGAATGCACCTCTACTTTGCACCTTTGCTCCAAGCTAGGTACTAGGTACGTACGTACATCTATTGCTTGCTGAAGCACATGGCCAATGACCTAATGGTGATCTTTATTTGGAGTTAGTGTTCACCACATGGCATGGTTTGTTGGCTAGCTCACTGCGCTAGCTTTGCTGGAGGTACATTATTTGGGAGCTCAAAGAACCATGGATAATATTGTACATAAGATGTTGTACATGTTAGATCTAGGTGTAATATGTACTATAGTAGTAAGGGGAGTGGTCTTTGTATAGGCAGTCCACAACCCTTTCCTTGTTGGGATAAAATAATCAAATCAATCGGCTGTGTTATACAGTAAACAGTAAATTAGGCTATTAGTTATATGTGAACCTGGTGTCAGTTAAATCAGCTTTGGCTGGTAGACTGGGTGTGCTGGTAGACTGGGTGTGTGTGTACTCTGGGTGTGTGTGTACTATATAGTTATAGTGAGCACAGCTCTGGCTGGTCGACTTCGGCAGTGGGTGTGTGTACTATAGTTGTGTGTACTATAGTTGTACTGAGCATTATGTGTCCCTGTGTCCCTGTGTCCTGTGTCAGTTAAATCAGCTCTGGCTGGTCGACTTCGGCAGTGGGTGTGTATACTATAGTTGTCCCCGTGTCAGTTGTGTCAGTTAAATCAGGTCGACTTCGGCAGTGGGTGTGTGTACTATAGTTATTGTTATAGTGAGCATTGTGTGTCCCCGTGTCAGTTAAATCAGGGCAGTGGGTGTGTGTGTGTATAGTAATAGTGTGTCCCCGATACAGTGGGTGTGAGTATGAGTATCGCTCTAGCTGGCATGACTAGTCGACTTTAGCAGTGTCCTAGTAATATTATGTCAAATGACATAAATGAACAGTGCTTAGTTGAACAGCTTGAACAGTGCTTAGTTGTTTCTTTTCTACAGTGTATAATGGAGTCGGGAGTCACAAGTGTGTGCATGCCTGGAATATGTGTATCTATTGTGGACACGGATACAGGATCTGTGTGGATCTGTGTATGGCACGCTTCGTGCTGATTTCTTATAAGTTTTTTGAAAAATTGTGCGATTTTCAATTTTGGGCCTGGTCTGCGTGCTATAAGTTATAAAGGTTGACATTTCGTCATTTCGTCATTAATGGAAATGCCTACACATACCCTGTACTACACTGCAGATGGCATCTACTTGACATATCATATGGGCCTATACACAGTGCAGATTCAACATTTTAAACATGTTATATACGCACTGGCACGCTCTATACTTGATGTGTCATGATTTTATGTGCCTGACTCAGCAGCGCTACAGGAAATTCAAGCTACAGGAAATTCAATTTTTGGCCCAGTGTTCAAAACCCAAAATTGGTGTGTCACCAGGCTGTGTTCAAAGTTTTAGAGTTTCAGACCGTTCCCACAACTTTAAAAAAACTGTGCACCTGATATCAGTGTCACCAGGCTGTCAGTGTCACCAGGTTTAAAGTTTCAGACCACTTTTCAAAAAATTTGTAAAAAAATTAACCATTCAGAACCCACAAATTAACCATTTGAAACTCAACGGAACTGTGCACCTGATATGAGCATCAACAGGCAGTTTCAGACCGTTCCCACAACTTTAAAAACTTGTGAAATCGTTGGAACGGAACGCATCAACAGGCTGTGTTTAAGGCAGTGTTTCTTAAAAGGGGCACAAACCTTCAAAAAACCACTTTTTAAGCTCAGGTTTTCGTCACTCTAATTAAAGCACAGACATAATGTAAGACATAATGTAACGCGATTGTATTCAATTACTGGTCTTTAAAACAGACTATGAGCTCTTAGAAAAAGAATATTCCTTCATTTCGCGCCCGCGAAAACAAGCGCATACAAGGATGGTAATCGAGTCTCTACGTACAGATCAATGTAAAATGATCACGTGAGTTACTCCCGTTGCCAATCCCTATCCCTTAATCCACGTCCTTAATCCACGTCCATAATCAAGGAAAGGCAAAGTGTGCGATATTAAACACATTAATTTGACATTTTGTTTTCTCATTAAGTTTCCTTAATCAAAAATAATGTTAACAGAAATTTCCTTGTAAAACTAATTATAAATAAGCATTTGTTCCAGTTTAGTTAGATCCTATCTTTTCCTGGAATCCTGATGTACATATCATATACTGATGAAATCCTGCTGCGCAAAAGCATATTCATAGGTAACCATGGTCTATACAAACAACAAGCTAATATTTACCTCCTCCTAACTTTCTTGCTTGGCTGCACTCTGTCTGGAAACAAGTTCTCTACTATCTAATAGTCCATAGATTGAGTGGGATTGGAAACGGCTCCAACGTTGCCTCTTGAAACCATCCGTGTTACGGTTCAGCTCCAGAAGCAACTAAAACCATGCTAAAACAGTTAGGCTGAGCACAATAAATCTCACCACAATTTGTCGAGTTTCAAGACGACCCTACAACACTTTTGTGAGTCTAAAGTAATCTCTCGCTCTGTCCTTGGCTGGTTGACTCTTCGACTGTTCAGATAGAACTACAAGGTAGCTTGAAGCACGATTCGTGACATTTCGATCATTACCTAGATCTGCAATCTTGCAATCTGAACATGAAACCAAATATCAGCTGTAAAGGTAAAGTTAAAGTTAAAGTCGTTGAAGATGACATCGTCGAATGCTCAAAATGTGGTGCAACACTCTTACGGTCTCGTTGCCCTTTTAATCAGATGGCTAAACTGGACTTGGAAGGGCCAGATAGGGCCAGATACCACGTTTGTTACGGTTGTTGAATCAAAGCCCTCCTGAAAGCTAAACCGTTTGATATTACATACAATCAATACCATGTAGCTACAAGTGTCTCTCAGCGACGGCGACGTTGACACCAGGATCAAGCTACAACTATTAACATTTAACAATTCCTTTTTCCCATGTGCTGTTTCAACAATTATTACTCAAAACCCAAGACAATTAAAAAGGCCTTGGAAGGCCTTGGATTCGAGGCTAATAGTGCGTAGCGAGGTTGCACTCCCTAGTTTAAAATTAATTAGATTTTGGTTCCGCGGTGGGCGGTACTACGTATGAAATCATAAACCAAGAAATCATAAACCAACGACTAGCCAAAAGACTAGCTACCTTGCCGAAGCTGAATCACTATCTAGCTATCAACTGACTAGCTGACTCTTTTGACTCTCCTACACCACTCACCAAATGAAAACATGGATACAAACCTTCCCAGAAAATGAAACCATTAATTGGTCCAGTATGGCACGTACATTCAACATATCGAACAAAAAAATATCAAACAAAAAAATATTGGCCCAACCACAGACACAGCACAGTGACACAGCACAGTCCTTAGACGCCCCTGTAACCAGATATTTATAATAAGCACATGGGAGGTGTGCGTGACTACTATAGCTGTCGAATCAAGTTTACAAGTATGTCACTTCACCTCAAACACCATTCAAAATGTAAAGCAGTTTCGCCTCCAGCGCTAAATAATTGATTGGGACATACTGCTCAAAAAAAACCTCAGGCCGCTCATGTGGAGTTCCACGCACACTCTGCAGCACTTTCCTCTCAGAGGATGCCTGCAACCATCTGCAAAACAAAGCAAACGCGGGTACTGCTCACAGAAAGAGTGACAGCTCCTGGAGAGTGTGGTGTGTGGCTCTGCCACGATGGCAACCACGTAACTGACTGTTTTTACTTGTGGCACAAGTCCCTGTGATATTATTATACCAATGTTGTGATCATTGCTGGCGGTCAGTGTTAGTGCACATAGATCATGTACATACACTGATCCAGTGTACATACACAAAGAACAAACTCTATGTACAGCCAGTACCACACCGCTTGTATTTGTACACTGTACACATCTACAACTCGCTGTATTACTTTACCTATAGTAAGTGGGCCCTAAAGAAAACTCTAAACATTCATAAGAGTCAGCAGAAGTCAACATACAGCTTGGGAAGCTTGGTACACCTTTTTGCCACTGTCACTGTTTCTTTCACTGTCTCATGCGTGGCTACCTCTGGTTATAACGTCACACCTAGTACCTTGTAGCTGAACGAAAAAAAAAAGGTTAACGAACTCTACAGCTACGTTCTACATACCTAGCACAGTAAGTATTAGACTGGCTTCTAGCAAATCGAAAAAGCAGTATTATACGCAACTAGTACTTACCACTTGACAGAAGCAGATCGCAGCCAATCCTTCGAGCGTGATGTTTGACTGGTCTATCTATCTACCTAGCCCGTCGAACACTTTTCTAAGAACTAACAAATTTGTGCAATTAATACGGCGGTGGGGGTGTAACCCGACATGACATCACGGCGTATAATCCATGGTTTGGTCACTACAGGGTTTTTCAGGTTACTTGAAAAAGTATAATTTGCGCATGCGCACACGTTCACTTGTACCCACACACTTTTCAAAGTTGTTTTGAGCAATGCCTAACCCTTACTCACTGGATTTGCGCTGGAGGATAGTATTCCTCAATATATCTGAGAATATTAGTGTGGCAGATATTTCAAGACTCCTGTGTGTAAGTGAGAGTAGTATCAGGAGATATTTGAGTGTATTTCAGCAGACTGGAGATGTGAGACCAGTAGATCACCATCATGGACCCCATTCAATTCTTGGTGACTTTGAACATATAATTATTTTAAGACTTATACAAGAAAGACCTAGCATTTATCTTGAAGAAATAAGGGGGAAACTTCTGGACTTATTTGGCAGTACTGTGAGTACTTCAACGATATGGAGAACGTTGCACCATAAGATGGGCTGCAGTCGTCAGGTTGTTCGCTACATAGCTTCACAGCAAAGTGAACTTGCTCGGGCACAGTTTATGGCAGAAATTAGTGTTTACGATCCATCAATGTTGATTTGGATAGATGAAAGTGGATGCGATCGTCGTGACAGCAAAAGAAAATATGGATACAGCTTCAGAGGGATTACACCAAGAGATCACAGGCTGTTTATAAGAGGAAAACGCTACTCTACCATACCACTTCTTTCAACTGAAGGGATTCATGATGTTTACATATCAGAAGGCAGTACTGATGGAGATAAGTTTGTAAACTTTCTCAGAAACTGTTTACTTCCAATCCTTAATCCCTTTAACTGCGTCAACCCTCTGTCTGTGGTCATTATGGACAATGCATCAATACCTCATATACAAGAAGTCCAAGATATGATTGAAAACCAAGGCAATGCAAAGCTGATTTTTCTTCCACCTTATTCACCCGATTTAAACCCATCGGAGGAAGTGTTTAGTCAAGTCAAGGACATTATTAAGGAAAACTACCAAATTTTTGAGTCTACCAGTGCTCCTAGAGCACTATTAAGTACAGCATTTGCAATGGTAACGAAGCAATACTGTCTCTCTTATATCAAACACTCAGGATACATTCAATAATAATTCACAATTTATGTAAACCTGTATAATAATTATTACTAAATACGAGTGTTTATGTCTTGCAGAAAGGTCATTATAGCTTGCTTTTCAGACAAATATTCTTGGTCGCTGAGGACTCCACTACTCTTTAAATTACTGAGCTCGTTTAACTGTTTATACAATTTGGATCTGTTTTCAATAGCCCTAACAGGACTACAACCACTCACATTGTGTGTTTTGGCTGCGTTGGTGATAAGACGTTTGAGATTGCACAGGCAGCATCAGTAATTGCTTTAGTTATTGAAGGTGAAGACAACCCAGTAGCTTTCTTAGTCTGTCCACCAGCTCTAACAAACATACTTGTGCTTGGAGGATCATCTGTGCTTGTGTGCATATTTCCCACAATCATCTCAGCCCAAATACGTACTGCATTATAGTAAATTTAAAGCCATGGTTCTCAGATTATCAACTATCTCTTGAACCCGATCCTCTTTCTCGAGAGATTTAGTTTTTTTTTTCTTAGTTGTTCTTAATTCATCATCTGATTCGCAATTGAGCTCTCGTTTCTGTGGTTTATCTTTAAGCCCATCACACCACAAAATTAACTTAGAAGAAGTTTTTAATTCAGACCACACTTCTTGGACATCTTCAGAGCTTCGGATACTAATAACGTTCGTACCTTGAACATATCCAACATCAAAATCATGAATGTCAGGTACAATTTCTTGTTTAAGCTGAGCTCTGATAATTTCCTTGAGACAAGTTGCTGTAGTAATGGCGACCATATCCACGTTCCTCAAAGTGAAGGTCTTTGCATGAGACTTCTTTTCTTTAGACACTGCCTTTAAAAATACTTTGGGGATAACAGCGTTGCTTTGTGGCAGGTAAGGGTTGCTGGGCTCTTAATGGGGTAATCAACACTCTCCCACTGCTTGCTGCCTTGCCTACGTTGGGTGTGATTGAGAAAGATCTGGAGTTGTTCACACTAGTGTGTGGCTGGAAAAAACAGGCAGGTTGATCCTTCTTTTTTTCCATCGCTTTGCTTTGTAGAAATCGAAAATGGACTGAGACTAGACTTGTTTCTACTTGTACTGTGCTGACAGAGCAACTTAATTAATTGAGCATGCGCACCACCTTAGCAATCAAGCAACCTGAAAAACTCTGTATATGAGTGTAGGAAGAGTAGTAGTAGCAGCTTAGGGTTAGGGGTTAGGCCATACTGTCCTAAAATGTCCCAAAATGTCCCACTAATTGTAAGTATCCCAATTAACATGAAGCTGAAGCTTAGTCATATGATAGCAGATTCATAGGATGACAGTATGTTGACCACCCCCACTAGTAATTGGAGACCCACGCACACGTGATAAACATTCCAATGCGATGACACCATACCAAAACCTGAGTCACGCTTCTACATTTACATTTTCAACCTCCTACCCTGCCATCTCTAGTATTTCAAAAGTCACTACTCGCTGCCACATACGCCCGCCCGTATTCCATCAAACGAAATAACTATTCCTCTGTTCACTGTACATACGCTGATTACCAGTCACACCGTGTACGATGTACACAAAGAAGGCTTACACAGAAGGCTAATCAATGCTACAGATACAACTACTATCTACCGACCATAGATTCTAGCGATTCTACTAACGCATGCAACAAGCTACAACCGGTTGTATTTTTAATATTAATTTTATGGGCCTATAAATTGAAGTCTTATAATAGTTGATGCAGGCAGTATAATAAAAACGGAATAAAACATTACTTTTTTAGATTCGCTAGAAGGCACGTAGCTGTAGAGTGCTGAGAAGTGTGCAGCTACACAAGGTAGAACCTGAGGCAGCTAAGTGTAAAGAGAAAGAGAAACAGTGGCAGTGGTAAAAAGGTGAGTACAAGTTCGCATCATCTTGTAGATCTTTGATTGTAGATCTTTGACTGTTCCTAGTCTAACTTGCACCATCAAAAGTTGAAGCGCTAAGTTGAAGCGCTTTGCGCTTTCAACACAGCAGACTACCTCATAGAATACGGAGGCAGTCCAATAATGAAACGGATACCGTTTGCAAACATACACGTTGTTTACACGGATTCTACCTTATGTAAGGAAACGGTCCCGGTGTGGGACCACTTCATACGGACTGAACGTTTACTGACCGTTGTTCTGGTCCGCACGGACCATCCTTTAGTCAGAATTACCATGCACTCGGACATTCAACGGACTACGTACAATTTAGCTGTAGCTACACTGCACATGCGCAGTCAGTTATAATTAATTATCATGACCACACCTTCATCAACAATACCTTCATCAACAATAACAATTAAATTGCAAGCAAAAGACAATACATCAATTGCTGATAATGAATCAAGTTCGAGTCTCCTTGCAACTCCACTTCTACTGGTACCACTAGTAGTATTGGTACCACTGGTACGTATGCGATGTTTCTGCATCAACAACACTCTTGGTAATTGCTTGATACAGTCCACAACGGAGCATCGTTAGGCGATTTTTGAAGTCTTTTTCCTCCTGTTTGTGACCTTCGTGTTCTGTTCAATTCTCTTTTTCAACAAGCCTGTTCAGTGCTACAAAATGGACAAACATGACACACACACACACAACTTTAGTTTCCAACCTTCAGATCGCCCTTCAGATAGATCTTTGGACTATTTTTTCGTCATCCTCACTGCAACTGCTATATATTGGTAATCGATATCAACTTTATCTCTCGTTCATGTTTTAGGTATAGCTGTGTAATTAAAAAGATAGGACTAATCAGCTATGCAACCTTTTAAGAATGTACACCTTCTAAGTCATGTTGCCGACACAGTTCGTAATTGGGGACTTTTGTGGGGACTTTTGTGGTCATACTCTTGATTTATGAAACAATGAACGAAAGAGTATCATTACTTATGTATAATTATAGTTTGCAATCATATCATAACAAAGTAGGTACCTGCATGCATGTACCATGCATGTACCAGAAGGTTTGTGGTGTTACAAAACTGACATCTGAACTCTAGCACAGTATTTTATAGCTATGTGGCATGGGGTCACTAGTGAACAAGCTGTATCAATTGAATTGTGAACCTACCAGAGAACAAGCGTCACCAGCTTGTGAGCAGAAAACTACAAGTGAGAATCGAGGAATTCGTTCAACAAGAAAGCTACAGCTAGTTCATAGCAACGTATATGGGCCTGTACAAACTGAATCGATCAGTGGCCAAAGGTACTTTGTGACGTTTATCGATGACGCTTCTCAGTGTTGTGCGGTGTACTTTCTGAAACGAAAGTCAGAGGTTTTTGAGAAATTCAAGGAATTTGAAGCACTTGTCACAAACGAATGTGGGCAAAACATTGTAACTCTACACACCGATGTATTTCAACAGTATTTATCAGCAAAAGGAATACGGCATGAGCTAACCACCCCTTACCCAAATGGGGTGGCGCAGAGAACAAACAAGACTCTAATGGAATCAGCTAGAGCCTCATGCAAGTCTGTCAAACAGCTACTGGGCAGAGGCAGTAGCGACTGCAGCGTATCTGAAGAACAGATCATCACCATCAGGAAATACAACACCGTACCAGAAGTGGTTTGAGAGGAAACCTGATGTTAGTCACCTGCGAGTCTTTGGTTGTATTGCATATGCTCACATACTGAATTGTGACAGACAAAAGAAAGTGAAGAAGTTGCGGTTTGTTGGATACTGCAAGAATTCGAAAGGATACCGGTTGTTTGATGAAGAGACCCGAAAGGGAAGAGATGTAATATTCGACGAAACGGTTTTTGTCTTCAACAAACCTGTAACTGAACAGAAAAATACGACATTTGATGTTGGAGAGGAGACACATCAACCACAGGATGACACTGAACAGCCACAAGATGAGCCACAGGATGATACTCAACAATCAGAAGAACGACGTCGTTCTCAGAGAGCACGTGGACCCCCTGTTAGGTTTGGAGTAGACGAGTTTGCCAACACAACAGAAGCTGATCATATGGCATATGTGAGTCAGATCAAGGAACCAGACGCAAGAAAGAGATTACCTGATCCGAGCAGACGACCACCCGTTCCCAAGAGGGGTTGCAACAGATGTGAGTCACCACAGAGTCCCTTTCCATATGTGCGATGCAAGTATGCTCAGAAGTCAAAGGGACGTCGTCCGCCAATTTGCACGTTTGAGGACCACTATCGAAACCAGTGTTTAAGATTTGAGTACAATCTACCGATAGTGTTGAAACTAATAGTAGATTGTGAGACTAACGTCATTGTAATTACCTAATTAGATAGATCTAGAACATTCCATGTAAGTAATCTATAGTAATCTTAGTCAGTAATTTTTGTAAACACATGTGCTGTTCTATCCTAAAAAAGATACTTGATTAAACGAAGTTGATATAAGGACCAGATTTCAACAGTAGGGACAAGCTTGTTAGCAGAAAGGCTATAGAAGCTCTCATAAAGCAGCTCCATACGACGTACATTTACCGCTATGCTAAAGCTTTCTGTTCGGTAAGGATTAAAAATGTGTTGTTTGTATAACATACCCGTATATTGTATAGTGTCGTGATACCTACTGGGTTGAGTCGTTCAACCATCAACTCCTCACCTACCTGCCCAAGCGCATTCACTTTTCGACTGAGACGTTCATAATGCGAATGAAACATGGAGTATTACTATGTGTACACTATGAGCTTCTCGTACACTAATTTGTAGTAGTATTTAGAGCTTACATTTACTTTACATTTCAGTCTATACTATCGATAATTGCTTTATTCTAGAATGAGAACGTCAATCGCTCTTACACCAGTGACCTTCGACGACCAGATCGCCGCACAGCAATGAAAGCCTTAGTGAAGAAAGGTTGTTGCTTTGCTATGGGCAATGTATGTTGAACAAAACAAAGCTGATATGAGGTATGATTACAATGTGTACGTACATGTAAGGGCATTTGATATGTAACTTTCGTAGAGAATTGATCGAAATCGAAAAAGATGACGTAGTGGAGGAGCAGAATGATGACGTGACCTTAGAAGACGGAGTGATGCCACCAGAATATTTGAGGATGACATGGACGACTAACAACATGGACGACTAACAATTAATGATGACATGGCCGACTAACAATTAATGAGTTTTATTTACTACGTAATTGGTGTGTACAGGATAATTCTAAGGCAGTCACTGTGGACTCGGTTTCCATACCAGCCTCTTCTGGCAAATACTCGGCCTCAAATGTTGATCTGTAATAGTAATAAGGAATTAGTATTTGCTTTGCTCTAAATTCCTAGTCTCTTAGCACACTATTCCATTTGATATCAAGGTAGTGATATCAAGCTGGGGTACCTCCTCCTAATCTCCTACACAAGATCATGTACATACCTGTAAAATTTTATCACTTACTAAAACTACACCACTAGACGCGACGACTCAGAACCACAAGAAGGTACATAAAAGTAGAAATAAACACACAAGTCAAATTTTTTTATTAGAATACCCGCACCATGTTCGTGGTTACCAGCACAACCCAGCAACTCCAGTTCCATTGATCACTGCATACACTGCCTGTGTGTGATTCAGCTTCCTCCAGACTTTCTAAGAGGATCTTGTGGCCCCCATCCTGCCAACGATGAGAAAAGACATCAACTGTATATACAGGTTGCTGAATACACTGAGAGTGTGGGTAGATTGAGTATTTGGCTAGGAAGGAGACGAGGACAGTGATACATGACAAGAGGGAAATAATCGTACTGTGGTTGTTCCGAAGTTCAACCTGTCCACCCAATCACTTGGAACTGCCTCCCCACACTCATTCTAAAGTATGGATTTGTATTACTGTTATATCTCTATTTCCATCGCTGTTGGAGGCACAAAAAGTAGAAGTGTTGCTGCCATGTGTTCAGGGCTAGTAAAAATAAGTGTGTTTGTGTACTGTACTGTACGTGTGTGTGCATAGAGTTTGAATTAGCCGCCATTTGCAGCAGCATTCACTTCCGGCCGGGCCCTGCCCCTTTTATACCGTGGGCATAGCGCTCTAGCAACGAGTGCGTAAACGCGCAGTTCATAGATTGCGTATCAATTTTATGCGCAAGCTTCTCGTTTAACTGACAACTTAAAATGCTTACCATATCCTCTGTATCAACTTCTACTTCAGGAGTTGTTGAAGTTGTTGAATCGTCTAAAAAGTAATTGTCAAAAAACTTATTGAAGTAGCTCTATTGCATCCATACAATACAGATCTGAAGGTTCTACGCAACTAATGGCTGGGCCTGGGATGAAGATGAAGATTGGAAGATTGGCTTGAGTCAGAGAAATGGAAGTCCAAAATCAAATTCTTTCACCTTTGTATTGCAAACTTTCACACTGCCAAACACGTTTTTTTCTGTCAAAGTAGTGTTTATAAAACTGTGTTTTAGAAAGTTGTTGATCGCAGTGTCCACATAAAATCTTCTCGCTGATTCTGACTCTGGATCTCTCACTGAAAGATCGATGCTCATATGAAGAGGACATAGACGCCATACTAAAATTGTCACTGTATTACTCTGTACATCTGGCTCCTGTTAGAATAGTTTTCAGCGGCAGCGGCACATGAATGAGAGACCAGGAGAACTTTGGAGGCCAGGGGAACTCTTCAGATGATGAAAGCAACGGTGATGATGGGCGGTTTGAAAGATCTCGAAGGTATCAAACATTGCAGAACCAATCAAATATTTTTGCAATGCAGCAACATATATTGCAAAAGCAAAGTTCATTTGAACAGCAGCATAAAGATTTGGAAAAAAAATAGAAAATAAGATGGTAGTGAATAAGATGGTAGTGCAGAGTCTGGAAAGCGTAAAAGGGTTGTCACTCACTCGGGACCTTTCTGTAAGTGTATAATTTTCTTGATCACCTATTCCAAATTCAGAAAAAAGTTGTGATGATTCATTTTGCATTGGAAAATAAATTTAAGGCTGACGAAAATGTATGCTCTGGCTTTATTCTATAGTCTTATTCTTGCTTTTTTTCTAAAGGTGTCCGTTACAGCTCCGTTCAGGCTACTGTTTTAGGGAGTGGTGAGTGGTGAGTGTAAAAATTATATTATAATACTCATATATATATTTTTTGAGCTCTGATTTTTGTCCTTCGTATGGTGAGCGACGGAAGTGATGAGGAAGAGGAAGATGAAGATGATTGTGTGATTGTGAGGAAGAGGGAAGAGGGTGTGCTGTAGTCAGTGTCTCTCCTAATAAGCCCAACATCGTCAGAGGTGATGACTTGGGCTTTATCACCGATAGTGCGCACGACTCACCACTGATATACCTCAGGACTTCCTTTTTAAGTAGCACTAGTTTTGAACACATTTGTAAGCGTTACACTGTGCCCCTTGTCCAAAAGGAAGTACAAGCCAATACAGCGTGTGCTGTGATCCGTCAATTTTTATCAAACTGGAAAGCACATGCTCTATACTTCCAGCCACAATGGGATGCTCTAAAACCAGCCCCCCCTTCCACTGGCTTGTGGTTTTGAAGGAATGTTTATCTTGCGTTTTTTACTGGAAGTTATAACTGACACTTTGTGGCATGCATGTACTATAATAATACATGGCTACGAACATGGCTACGATAAAAATAATGAGGTGGACGTCTGCATGCAATGGTTGATGGTGCAACATGTGCAACATGTACAAAGTGCTGTCTCATCATGCCAATGATGAAATATGCAACTCAGCTCTCACCTCTCACCCTCCACTCGTCCAGCCTGTGACCCATAGAGATTAGTATTAATAAATAATTATACATTACCTAGACAACCAATTTCCTCCTCATCGCAGTTGTGGAAAAGAGCGAACACCACAGAATGCATGATAGCAGGACCTGCTGCCAAGTGATGTCCAGCGTAAGCATGTTATAATTAATATATAATATTGTACCTGGAGGACGTGGTTTCCCACAAACGTTCCTCGGCTTCGAAGGCAATGTCTAGGGCTTTACGAATGGACCGTCCTCTCGCTTAAACAACAAAGTTGTTAGTGCTGATCCGTCCTAAAGATATCAGTGTCCTAAAGATATAATTATGTATTGCGTTCCAATTAACTTTCTTTGCTTTCACTTCTAGCTCTGAGCGGAGCTCTGGATCATCCTCCTCCTCAGAGCAGTTATGTGAATTTTGTATGTGAAAGGTATGTATAACTAAGTTGTTAGAAGCACCTGACAGCCCATATATATAGCCCATATATATTGCACAGGAACTCCTCTGTACACGTATATATATTGTATTTAACGTCGTACCTCGTGTGAAGGTTGTCCACCTGATCCTGAAATAGGTTAGTGATGTTATCAGGAGCATTGGGGTGAAAACTCATTTTGAAGCTCCCTCCTCCCTTAATCTTTACCATCCCTCCCTTCGTGCCAGATTAGTCGGTGCACTCTAAATAGATCGTGATTGTCGGGTAGTAGGATTTACTATCACTCTTATAATGTTCTTGCATGGGTGGCAAAAGCAGGGTGAATGCCTATTTTAACCGCGCAAGAACTTTTCTTCTGTTTAAAGAAAGATCCACAAACCGCTCATCACCGCTGTTTCACAACAATGAAAATTCACCACTTAGTTTATCAGGATGTAGTACATGATTATGACAAGATAATACATTCCTCCAAACCACAAACCAGTGGAAGTGGGGGCTGGTTTTGGAGCATCCCATTGTGGAAGGGGATTCCTAAGTATGTGAAAAATGTGACTGTGCTGGAAGTATAGTCCAGCACAGAGCATGTGCTTTCCATAGATACCAGTTTGATAAAAATTGACAGATCACTGCACAAGCTGTGTTGGCTTGTACAAGTACATCATTTTGGACAAGGGGTACAGTGCCTCCAGCAAAGAAGCGCTTCTGTCACCATCTGTGTTTCCTAAAACTAGTGAGCAGCAGTTACTTGAAAAGAAAGTCCTGAGGTATGTTTTGATACACAGGCTGGAATAGGCAACGTTCTTTACAGGAAGTTATAACTATTTCAAATGACACTTTATAGCATGTATAATTATAATACATGACTAGTCTGATATGTATGTACTAAGTACGTACATACATATGTACGTACATATATATGTATAAAAAATAATCATAATTTGGTCTTTCTCCTCTTTTGAGGGGGACGTCTGCATGCAATGGTTGATGGTGCAACGTGTACGAAGTGCTGTCTCATCATGCATCTTAATCTGTCTACACCATTCGGGATGATGCCTTTATATTGTTGAAATAGGCATGAATGGACTCAGCTCCTTGCTCTCCCATCAATCCCAATCCCACTCGCCACTCGTTAAGCCAGTCAACCACATGCGTTTCAAGCATGTGCACTTTGGGAATCACACTTGCATCGGGAAATTGCTCCCGATAAAAGCTCATGAAGGTAGAGATGTGTGTGCCTGTGGACAAAGTTAGTCAATATACATTTACAAAAGTAATTATAGATTACCTAGAAGAGCAATTTCTTTGTCAGTTATGCTGTATGGCTTGTTATACAATTCATCGCAGTTGTGGAATAGAGCAAACACCACAGAATATTTCCTGTGTATCCTCTCAGCTCGCTGCATGATAGCAGGACGATAATGTCCTGCTGTAAACACCGCATTGCAGAGAGTCACCGTGTTCTCAGGCTGTAGAGAGAGCGCCGCATAAGCTGTAAGTATAATTATTGTACAGTTGTGATTATTATTATACCTTATTATTATTGTGATTATTATTATACCTTATTATTATACCTTGAGGTGGACGTGGTTTCCCACAAACGTTCCTCCATAATAGGCCTGTCGTCGCACATTGAAGCCATCTAGTGCGATATCTAGGGCTTTTACAAAGGGACCGTCCTCTCGCTTGAACAGCTTTGTTGTTAATGCATTTGCTTTGGTCCATTCAGTGTCCTAAAGACAATTATGTATTGCTGACATAGTGTTCCAATTAACACTCACCAGTTTATTTACTTTCGTAGCGATTTCTTCTAACTCTGAGCGGAGGGCTTGCAGCTCCTCATCCTCACCAAACAGTACGAATATGGCTATTAGATCATTGAGTTGATCGATCTGTTCATTTGCCCTATAATTATGTTGTTCACAAATTATCTCTATAGCATGTAAGGATAGTAACCTGTCTATCTCATCTTTGAGGATCCTCGCTCTAGTAACGTCGCCCACATAGTTGGAGTAACTGGGGCCCCCCTTGTCGCAACTATCCTCCTCATCTCGAACAGCCACGTCCAGCACATGGCACTCATCTTCTAGCAACTGGAAGAGGCGATAGAATATGCCTAGAGTTATGTGGAGTCCTGGTGGGCAAATCAACATCATTTTAGGAATAAAGTCATGGGTGAGTTAATACAGTGTAGCAGTCTTACTTGATTCAAAGGAATACCCTTAAAGAATGGTTCTCTGATGCAGTTGTTGAAATTTTTCACATTTTTCGGTTTCCCTCCAGCTGCAAGAAATCTCTGGTGATCTTGTACGATACTATCAGTACTTCTGCTCGGAATATTGGCGGGAGGGTTCTTCAGTTGGTCCGATGTCACCAAGCACCACAAGCAGTTATGTCGACCTATTCAATTTTTTGTGTGAAAGGTATGTATAACTAAGTTGTTAGTTTTACCTGAAGCACCTGACAGCCCAAACATATAGCACAAGAACTCATAGTCGCCACTTAGGAAGACCCGGATTGTGTTTCCTCTGTACAGGTATACATTATATTGTGTTTAACCCATTGTACATGTTGTTGTACCTCCATGTTGTACCTCCATGTTCTCTTGTGAAGGTTGTCCACCTGATCCTGAAATCGCTCCAGTGCAATTTTGAGGTTTGTTATGTTATCAGGCGCCTCAAACACGCAAAAAGCACAGGTGTTGACAGGGGAGTTGGGGTGATCAACATTGCATATTTGAAAACTCATCTTGAAGCTCCCTCCTCCCTTGTCTCCACACAGCTTTACCCAGATTTCATTCTCGGGTATCCTCCCTTCGTGCCAGGTTAGTCGGTGCACTCTAAATTGAATTACATCATGAGAAGTATAAAATTATACACAGTATCTCTATGCACCTTCTCTCTGCATCATCATTAAAGTTGAGCATACTTTCAATCTTATCCCAGAGGTTTGGGGTGCTGCACATGGGAACGTTTTTAATCTCAACTGTGTGTCTTCCATGACAGGGAATGTGAATGGAACAAGCTCAGACTTAAGGTTATCAACCCCTGCCAGTGACTCTGCCTCTGCTCTCATTTTCTTCTCTCATTTTCTTCTCAGAAGCAATTTTGATGTTAGGTCCCAGCATTCTTCAAAGAAAAAAGAAATAAGGTAAAAGTTGTCATGCATTAATTACATTGTACCTTCTCATGATCCTTAGTCTGTTATAAGGTATCATCAGGACTGACTGCATCCCCAGGCTTGCTGTAACAGAAAACTCCACTTGAAAGCACCCTGTTGTGTTTCTGAGCTCCTCGACCAGTCTCTCTCGGTCTTCCTTGGTCTTCCTTCCCAATCACCTTGACTTCGTTACACATCTGTGCTACCTCCTCTCCACCACTCACTCGCTTTCTTGTAATGAGGAGCTCACTGCTGCGGCTCTCAGGGTGGTCTGGCTCGCACTCCCACTAGAAACTCTTGGTGAGCTCACTTGCACCATTGTGCGAGGCTGTAAATAATGTTATGTGCGGCATAATAATAATAATAATAATAATTTTGTTCCTACCTGTCCCCCTGTCTTTACTACTAGAGTTTGAGAATGGTGCATACTGCGCTTAATGAAACTTGACTGCAGTTTCTCCTCGAGAGGCGTCAAAGACATTTCTTGTGGTCTGATCAAGAGGTCGGAAGGGCGGAGTGGGACAGGCTTAAAGTGTGTGCACTCACACTTGCTGTCAAAGTGAGCCTTGTGATACTTTAGCAATCCCTGCTTTGTGCACGCACAACATGTTACCTCAATGCTCCCTATTGCCTTCAGTGTGACTTCAGGTGGAGAGGTAATCAAATTGAGATCGTATAGATGGTCTAAATGGCAACAGGGACATGATGGGGTCCGGGAAATTTCGAGACACTTGCACAAACAATCGGCACATACAAGATTATTGCACTCTTTCAGCTCGATTGGCTTGTTGACAATCTCCAAACAGATAGGGCAGTCAAATATATCGTGTTGAGTAATCACATTGTTTTGCTGGCAGAAGGCCGGAGGTGCAATGGACTTAACGTGCGTTATTGCTGACTGAAAAGAATTTTTCCCTGGTCTACCAGGATTATTCTGTTTCTTTGGCCTTCCACCAACACTGTGAGTGCTAGCTCCGGTGCACACTACACAATTCTGCTCACTGTGAACATACCATGTTGAAATTGTTATTGTAGGGTAGTATGGGGTACCACTACTTGCTTTCCTTTTAGTATGGTATATAATGTTGTTGCACGAATGGCAAAAACTTGGAGGGTGAATGTCTTCTAAATCTGTGTCAATCTCTATTTTGAACACATTCAGGAGATCAGCCTTATGGCCCGAGCAAGAAATCTTACGATTCTGGGAGCCTTTTTTCTTTTTGAAGAAAGACCCACAAACCCGGCAGTGCTTTGAGAGCTCAACTCAATGCTCTTCACTCATTGTACGATCGTATAGTCCTGAAGGTTTAATGTAATAGCTGAATGTATTATGACTTACACTACACTTATGATATGTACGTATGTATGTACTGTAGTCAAGTTATTATCATTGCAACCTTATTATCATTGCCCTTATTATCATTGCAACCAATTTTTTGTCAAGTTTCAGACCTTATTATATTGTTACAAAGAACGTTGCCTATTACCTGTTATTTTGAAAACACAAGTATGGCCCTTCCTCTTGAATTTGCTAGATGGTAGGTATGTAGCTTTGAAATCATCCACTTATCACCTTGTAGTTGTACATCAATTAGTGCTTTGAAGTATCCAGGTGCGCACACGCAGCCTAATACAAGTTGCTATGCGCATTTGGTATCATTCAGTAGATCAGTAGGTGCACATGGCATATATTCATTAACAATTCATGTGACTTCAATGAATAACAAATAAGTTGCCATGGGTATAAATATTGCATAAAAACATGAATAATAAATTTGAAACCACACCCAATTTTCAATATTTCGTTGAGTTCCAGGTTGTTCTAATTATGAACTAAGTGGCAGTCTTGAAACAGCGGTGTCATCTAGATGATTATACTTACGACTAAACTTTATGATATGTACAGCTGTTTGCATAGACCTTGCAAAATACTAAATCAGCACTGCATTACCACAAAACCACAACACAATGTTGCTATGCAAACAACATGTAGTCTTAAGCAGAGATTGGGGAGAAGTGGATATGAAACTAGATCACGTGAGCTTATGCGCTTAATGTAAAACAGAGTAAAAAGTTTAGGCACTCCGCGTTGCTATAAAAATGGCGGTTTAATTTGCAAAACAGGCCCATGGGAAGCTGGATGACTCACTTGAAGAATTATGATCATAATTATAATTGACTAGCCACAGATTGTTTTAAGGTGGCAATAAAATCCAGAACGCCAGATTTCCTGGTTTATTGGCTATACTAGCCTTTGTGGGACTGTAGCAGAAAGCAAGTTGGTTTTCATAAGATGTTTAGTGATGAGTTTTAATGTTAGCTATGTATTCTATGTACTTGTTGGTGGTATGAAACTCACATACAAATTATGGTGAGGATCGGAAATGGAGAATGGAGAATGGGCTGGGACTAGCTTGCATATACCAGCAGATAATTATGATATACATGTAGCTACTAACCGTCCACTGAATGTATGGAAAGCAGTGTGAAGGCTGAAGAAACTGTTAGTACGAAGTACTGCAAAGGACCTCAAACACTGACATAATATGTCAGTGTTTATCAACACCTTGTGCTGAGACTTGCATGCTGAACGAAAAATTGTTACGCTAAGGAACCTGCAGATAGTTGACTCGCTCACTGTGGTCACATTTCTCGTATAAGCAGCAGGCTTAAACTATCTTTTGTGATAATATCACAAAAGATAGTTTAAGTTTAAGCAGTAAAGGTACTGCAAAGAAACAGGATATACCACAGTGAGCGAGTCAACTGTGGTCACATTTCTCGTATAAGCAGCAGGCTTAAACTATCTTTTGTGATAATATCACAAAAGATAGTTTAAGTTTAAGCAGTAAAGGTACTGCAAAGAAACAGGATATACCACAGTGAGCGAGTCAACTATCTGCAGGTTCCTTAGCGTAACAATTTTTTCGTTCAGCATGCAAGTCTCAGCACAAGGTGTTGATAGAGACCATTCTCCACTTCAATCCTCCCCGGTTCCATAGTCTAGTTCTAGAAGCCATCATTGCTCATAACTATACTACATGCATGTACAATTTATACTATTTGTTTGCATAGCAACATTGCATGACATGTATGGTGGTTTTGTGGTAATGCAGTGAAGATTTGTATTTTGCAAGGTCTATGCAAACAGCTGTACGTACATATTGTTGTAATCAATTTTTTTTTAGACCTTGTTACAAAAAACGTTGCTGTCACTTCCTCTTGAAGTCCTAGATTACATCAGTGTGTAATATACGCGCAGCCTAATACAAGATCATTCAGAGGTGCACATGACATTCATTAACATTTCATGTGACTTCAATGATAAGTTGCCATGGGTAATAAAGACATGAAATAATAATTTGAAACCACACCCAATTGCAAAATTTTGTTGAGTTCAATGTTGTTCTAATTATGAACTAAGTGACACAGCTAGTATTAGTATTGGTGATGAGCGGATGTCATCGTGGATCTGGTGCAGAGCCTATAACAAAGACGTGAGCCTCGCTGATCCGAAGGGGGTGGTCCGAGTGGTGACGATGGCTCTCGGCATGGGTGTTGGTGTTAGGTTGACGACACTATGGCGCACCTCGATCTTTGGAGAGGAGAGCCAACCATCTTTTGGAAACCCCCGTAGATCTGACTAACACTACAAGAATTCGTCTGACTGTAGGAGGTACATGTTGCTAAAGCTGCGACAATTGCAAGAAATCTCCTTCTGCTCGTTAAATTTTCTATTATGGTGAGTGACAACATTTATAACAATACAATGTAACTAAAAGTTGCTACTGGCGAATCACCTCAAAAACAAAAGATGAAGGCCGTAAACCAGCCGAACCGCACACACGTGTCAGATTATAATTATGTTATAGATACATACGTCTGCTAATAATACTATCGTACACATGTCTATTTCTTCACAATCCGGAGTTTGTGGTGATCATTCAGTTTCTCTCTTAGTGGATTTGATGATTGATGCGAAACGTGAAACGTGGAAAGGTGGGTCATCTTTGGCGGCAATAGAAAGGATATCCTGATTTTGTCGTGGAATACCTGTAGCCTTGTCAAACAATTCTCCTACGGACACCTTGCTGCTCGCGTTATATTTCCCCAATTATTTGTGTAGGTCACAGCGGTGATGTACATGGGCTGCAGCCTCAAGTGTTGGCATTAAAAGTGGACCCGAAGGATGCGAGGTCCGTCCCACGTTGCCTAGAATTGCAATGGTGTACCGATACCCGTTCCAAAACGCTCGATTTCGGAAGAGGCATCTGTGTAAGAGGTTAGAGCTTGGTTAGAGCTTGGTTAGATAGATACTATGTGTGTGAGAGGTGTGAGAGAGACCTGATTAAATGCAATCGGGAACAAACGAGCGTAGGGATTTGTAAGGGACCCCTCCTGGTGAATGCATGAGGTTTGAGCGGGACTGCCGACCCTTGACATGACATGGCGTTTCCGAAAGGGTGATGCTGAAGGTGCAGCCGTGTTCACCGCAGGAGCCGAGGCAGTGTTTGGCAAAATGGACACGTGGCAGTAGGGTTGGACATTCAGACGCCAAGTGTACCGCGGGTATAAAAAGCGAGCTGGGTATCTGCAGCTAAACATGAGGCAACTAAATCTGGTGGGCGAAGCTATCTTTCGAGCATGTCATACTGAAGCCACGCAGTGGTTTGAAAACGCTCGAGCGCCAGAGGTGAGGAGCACGTGCAGTCTGCAAACATTTGCAACCACAAGTGCCACGCGACGCTTGGTAAAATGCCTGTGAACTCGCATCTTTCGTCCCGTGAGATGGGGGGAGCACCGCATCGGGGGGAGTGGTGGCAATGGCTCCGTGTGATCGGTGTTTCCGTCGGGGTGACCGGGAGCGAGTCTGCTGCCCGGGTAGCCAAGTGAGAGAGATGACGGTGGAGATCCAGGCTCTAAGCGCCTGAGGACTTGCCCGTTCCCCTGTAAGGCTTGTAGGTAGTCCGGAGCTCGACTTGAGCAGGCACAAAGGTAGTACAGGTTCTCTACCAAGGTAACTGATATACTGCATGTGGATGGCAACCCTACTGCGTCAATGAAAGCACCGCAGGTGCTGATGCCTCGGTGGAGCTACATAACGTAAAGCTACTAAAATGTTTTAATAGCACATGATAAACAATTTAATTTTGCTGCATGCAAAAACTCACAGAGTGGGTAACATGATTGTTCAAGTCTAAATTTAATGGCTGCATTACTTGCAGCTCTCTTGCAGCTACCAATAGCTAGTGCAGAGCTAACTACTAAGTAGAGTAGCAACTCGGTAAACAAGTTTGGCTACGTGGAAAAGGCATTCCAAGTAAGAACTCGAGAACGAAGCACGAATAAAAATCCAAGTAAACACGACTAGAAGCCTCTCCTTGAGCAGTCTACACACACAAACACACTACCGTATACGTCGCTTGCGCACATGCGTTATTTATAACTGAAGTGATCTTGTACCAGGAATGGAACAGGGTAGAAAGCTAGAATTATAGCCGCCAGTTAGCTGACTCCGGTCCTAGAGCCTCGAGACCACGAGACCAGCCGTTCGTTATCTGAAAGAACGCCTGGTCAAGTTCTAATGTGCAACTTGAGTCAGCATCATAATGATATTCATGGGTAATACACCTTGTACGGACCTTGTGCGGGCAATTACCGGTCCAAGATTTTCCTGGACCATAGAACGAGTGCTACATTAGAACTGCGTTCTTTCAGATAACGATTGAGGCTAGAGCTACCTGTTCTCAGCATGGTTTACTCCTGAGCTGCTGTTAGTCATACATGATAACAACATCACTACATGCACTCTCTCTTCATAATCCAGCCGAGGGTTTGCACTTTAGTGCTCTAGTTTATACCTCTTGTCAAGTGTAGGAATAGCTTCTACCCACTTGGTAAAGTAAGGAACCATCGTTAGCAGTTGGAGAGAGAATACCAACAAAATCAATTCCTAGCAAACTGCACACGGATGGGGTGAAGTTCGGGCCTGCCGCTTTCGATTAACTTGCTGGCAAATATCACAAGTAGACACCTATAAAATAAACACATAAATATTGAGGGAAGGTGTTCCTGCTGTATACATGTAGGTGTAACAATAATACAGAACCAAGTTGACATCCCGATTAACATAATAATCGCATGTTGTCCTATTATTCACTGGGATTCGTACACACACGTCGTCAATAACGACGTGAAATTATTGCCTTGACGACCGCACGTTCGAATAACGGCCGCGGCTAATTTTTTCACTGAAACTGCAGGCCTTAATAACAATCAATAGTATGCACTCATAACAAGCACTGGCAAGGTTAACCCTTTAACCGTCGGATTCTTAATTAACAGTGAAGTGAAATGTCTGTAAATTCTCTATCGGGCAATAAAATTCCTAGCAACCATATACCAATAGAATGCCCATAGAATGCCCATACAACAAGGAATAAAATGGTGCAACATGTGTTGCCATAACAACCACGGTTATTATACGCTCACCCGTTTTTATCATTTTAAATGCTCGGCGAGCGGTGAGATAAAATCCAAAAAAATTTTTTTATGGATCAGCCTATCATATGGGATGAATGTAACAGTGCTAAGATATATCGTACAATACGTACACTGTTCATTACTATTTTAGCTATACTATACTTACACTACTGACACTACTGATATTCTAGCTATACTATACTACTTGCCAGAGTCACACAGTGAGCCCACAGTGAGCCCTCTCCTGATCTTTCACCGTCCTGGTCCATAGCGCTAGCGTCTAGGTGCATGACGTCCTCAGTCCCAGACAGTTCAAGCTGGTAGCCTTTGGGAGGTATCCTACTATCCCCTCTCCTTCATAGGCACTGTCATCACCAGAGGAGACATCGCCATTGCTGTCCTCAAGCTCATCGGCACAAGTAAACAACCTAGCCATAGCTTCGTGCGGTAAGATGCTAATGGCCCGTGACGGTTAAAGCACTCAGCTACGCCTCGTGCAATTAGTATCCTTGCCATTGCTTGTTACTCGTGCACATAATTATAGAGATTGATATTTTGATTATTATGTGCACTAAAATACAAGGACAGATGAGCAAATCTACTAACCATTTCCTTCTTAATTCAGGCAAGTTCACCCCAGATATCATCAACATGGCAAGCGAACAGCGTTTTCTTTCTCTCTCTTCGTATCGGATCAACAGAGCGTAGCCAGGATTTTTTGGAAGAGGGGGCAAAATACATCAGCTGCGCAGCGCCGGAATTTTGACCGGAAGCCACGCCTCTTAATTATGACATCATAATTGACTTTTCGGCCTGATGCTTTATTTGCAGCTTTATTTGCAAGATAACTGTCTATAGATTTAGACCAGAATAGCTTAACTGCAGCAAGATTCCGAAGTGCTCAGCAAGATAATCAGTAGTCGAGATCCAGAAAAAGGGGGGGCATTTCCCCTTTGCCACACCCACTGCATCATCCTAAAATATTGAGAGATATTGAGAGAATCAAACATAGATTACGTATATGTAGTGAACACTTTACTTTATTGTATTAATGATCTTTACCATTATTGAGTCACCTTTACCAGTTTTCCGTTATTATACCATGTTACGTAATACGCAATGAATTTAATCACGCAATGCGCTACTTATTCATGTCCTACCACATTGCCTCTTTTTGTGATTCTTACTATATATACTTAGACGCACACACACTGTGATCCGAACGGTAACTTCTCAGCCCAAGCTTCTCCCCAGACATGACACTGGAAGGCGGAGAACCGGACCTGCCAGAAGCTGCAGCAACCCTCTCTGCAGTCTCCATCACCTGAGGCACAGTTTACCACCAGGCGCATCACCAGACCATGTTTGACCATGTGATCAGCTCACTCAGCCCCGAATTTGCTGCTGAAGTCCGTGATCTACTCCTCCGACCTCCCACAGACAACCCCCTACAACACACTCAAGGCAGCTGCTTCTACCCAGAGGAAACTACAACAGCTCATCAGCGGCGAGGAACTCGGCAGCTCCTCCGCAGAATGCAACAGCTACTGGGTGATCAACTGGGTGCTGACGCAGACACCCTCACGAATGTCGTATGGTAATAGCCAAGCTAGCTGACATACACACCCGAACACTGTCTCTGGAACTCGCCAAACACGGATGAGGTGGAAAAACTCAAGGAGGAAGTGACACGCCTTGCTGACCTTGTGGCCTCACTTACCTCGACTCACAGCTCCCGAAGCCATCGTCGCCCTCGTAGTCCCGCTCCCCTTGATGCCCCAGACAAACCCCCCAGGAACCATGCAGCTCTCAGGCCGGGCGACAAGTGTCACCGGCCCACCTTATAGTCGCCTATTTTTTGTAAGTGATGCACACACTAATACACGATTTTTAGTTGATACAGGTTCGGAAGTCAGTGTACTGACCGACGACGTTCTTCTGGCCATAAACGACACACCCTATGGGAAACGCTCCCTCACACTCAACCTTGGAGCTCACTACCCTGGATTTTCATCATCGCTGATGTTCAGAAATCAATCCTCGGTGCTGAACATTTTGGTTTGATGGTTGACATGTCCCACAGAAACTCCTCCACATTCAGGGTATCCACTCTGCGCACTCCTCCACATTCAGGGTATCCACTCTGCGCACTCCTCTCTGAGCGCAACACTGTACCCGAAGGATACCCCTACCTCACCCTCCTCCCCTCACTCACACAGGTTGCTGTCTCCGATGCACCGGTCAAACACAACATTGCCCACCACATTGAGACTACAGGACCACCAACCTCAGCCCGTCCCAGACCGTCTCCGTGTCGCAAAGAGGGAATTCGTTCGAGCACATGCTCCAGCTGGGCATCATCAGACCTTCCCCACGGTTCCTAAAGACCTGTCGTGCGCCTGATCCGTATCCTGTCCTGATTTTTCTTCCTCTCTACAGGGTTCCACTATATTTTCTAAACTGGATCTCGTACGTGCCTACCATCAGATTCCTGTGGCCCCCTCGGATGTACCCAAGACGGCGATTACCACACCCTTCGGACTGTTTGAATTTGGTACAAGTTTGAAGAGATTCGAAAGAGACTTTGAACCACACCGAACTCTCGCAAAGTACTCCTGTACAGTAGATCGAAGAGGTTCAGAAGAGTCAAACCACATACAGTACAGTTTGATAAATAGTCGAAGAGGTTAGGAGGAGTGAAACCACACTGTGCAAGCTTTTTAGTTGAAGGAGTTTTGCAGCAAAGGCTTCTTAAATAGAATGTGTGGGATACTGAAATCAGTTATGTTGCTCTGTCAGCTTTTGTCAGACATTGGAAATTTGAGCTGAATCAGTAGTGTCAGTACTCAGATTTCACAGAAATTGTACCTATTATTCTTCATTATTCTATTATTCTCAAGCCTACCTATTATTCTAAAAACTATTCTGGCATAGGAGTCGAACCACAACGAACACCTCTCTCTCCACTCTCCAAGTGTTTGATTGTCCATTAGTGTAGTTCGAAGAGGTTCGGAGGGATGGAACCACAACATGGCCTACTCTACTACTCAACAGTGCAGAAATGTCTACTACCAACGACCCTGAAAGCCAGTTACTGGGCCTGTCAACAAACATTAAAATACCGATCGATGGCGTAGAGGTAGAAACCTGCTTGGCTGTGAGTCATGAATTATATTGTGTATAGTACAAACGACCAAATATACAGGGTGTAACAGATGCAGCCATCTTAGACAAAGAAGGGAATCAAATCTTCATTGCAGAGGTATTTTTTCCCTTCTACATAATTTATATGTACATGCATAATTATTATTTTTATTATTAACAGGCCAAAACCATTGGAAAAACGTTCAGCAATCATACCATGGGGGAGGGGCAGCTACTTGTCTCAATGCTAGCCAGTTTTATAAACATTAAAATGAAGCATCCCGTATGGGGATTTCTCCTGTCAAGTCATAGTGTAAGTGAGGTGGTAACACTGATTATGAATACTTTTGCACATGATGTTTACTGCCTTTGTTGCCAAGCCACACGTTGAGCTTTTATTTGCTTGGCTTTTAACCCTCCAGTTAGACATTGTCCGTGTACGTCTACTGAGTGGAGAGGTTTTAGTGACGAAATGCCCTATTGGATCATTTACAGGCTTGAGGTGTGCTTCTGTGAGTTATCGACTACATCTATACAAATCTGTATTTGACTCTCACTTCCTGCTATGTATTGTATTTTACGCATGATGTAAACTCACTCCACCCATTCCCTCCACAGATGCAATGCAAGGAAGTCTGGATTTAAACGACTGTGATACTCATCTGAGATATAGACCCAGCAGCTGTGATGAGACTGATGAGACTGGTCTGGTACCTGAACCCAGCAGCCGTGAGACTGACAATAACCAATAGACAGATGTAGTGTACACTGTGTTCTATTCAATCTTTTTATTCCAGAAGTATTAAATTATTAAATGATATACAAACTAGAGCACTAAAGTGCAAACCCTCTGGCTGGTGACGTGATAATAAAGAAACCAGAAGAGTGATAATACAGTACTGGCATGTGACTAGCAGAGCTCCACCTGGGAGGAGAAGCTGAGCAACTTTGCTTGTCGATTAGTGTAGTCCGAAGAGGTTCGGAGGGATGGAACCACAACGAACACCTGAAGAACATACTTTGCAATTGTTTACTTGTGCAGGTTCGGAGGGGTCGAAACACAACGAACACCTGAAGAACACTCTCTCAAGAGTTTACTTTTCCATTAGTGTAGTTCGAAGAGGTTCGGAGGAATCGAACCACAACGAACTCCTCTCTCTCCAAGTGTTTGATTGTCCATTAGTGTAGTTCGAAGAGGTTCGGAGGGATGGAACCACAACAAACACCAGAAGAACACACTTTTCAAATGTTTACTTGTGCATTAGTGTAGTTCGAAGAGGTTCGGAAGGGTCGAACCACAACGAATGCCTGAAGAACACTCGTGTTTGCTTGTCCATTAGTGTAGTTCGAAGAGGTTCGGAGGAGTCGAACCACAACGTCCTCTCAGTTTCTTCTATTTTCCTCTTAGTTTCTTCTATATCCCTCTTAGTTTCTTCTATATCCCTCTTAGTTTCTTCTATATCCCTCTCTCCTTGCTGAATTTGTTTCGGGATCTCCATATCCTCTGTTGATGCCATGGCGCCTTGACCAATAGCCTCCATATCCATATCTTCGTGCTCGTCGGTTGACATGATGGCACCAACACAATACAGGTTCTGTGTAGAGCAGGTGAGAATCACGTGGTCATCACTGTGTGAAATTCTGCATCCACGTGAAAAGTTTGCAGAAGAAAAGTATGGTGTAAATTGTGTATGCACTTAAACATTTACCCAGATCCTACCTCAATCACTTGGAGAGGATGTTCATCAGTTGTTCGTTTTGGTTCGACCCCTCCGAACCTCTTCGAACTACACTAATGCTGATATAATAATTGTTAATTATACATTATTATAACTACACTAATTTCTGATATAATAATTGCTAATTTGAAATTGCAAAAGGTGGGTGGGGCGGCATTGCTAGTTCTGGTTCTTCAAACAACAGAGAAGTACATTACTTCTATATAGATATCACTGTATTCCAAAACTCTCACACACAACTCCACAAGGAAGGGTTAGGGAGTTGAGCTAAAACTGGGGCGGGGCCTAATATGCGTGAACTGTCGAGTCAGAATTAGAAACAAATGATGAATGACACATCTGATGTAAGCTAGTCTCTTATACTGTTTGCTATATTATTTGTTTTGTTATCCAGTTCACCCCTCTGTCCCAAAAGAGGTGGTAAGTTTATAGGCATGCTTATATTACTATAAGCAGTAACTTACCTAAGCTTTCAATCTCTTGCAGGATCGCATTTATGGCCAAGGCAGTAAGTAACTCTGTGCTCTCAATGTGAATTTAGTCTTTGCTATTACTCACCAGCAAGTATTAATTAAATCTCTCCTTCATTTCGTGCATAATTGGATTCCATAATTGGGCAATTCCATACAGATATCCGCCCCTAACCTCTCAAGATCAGAAGAACCACCTACCCCCCATCTCTCGTGTGTAAGTAATAGTACTTGGGCATTAATCTCTTTACCAAGTAGACTCTGCATGCCACCTTCTTCACTTTGTGCATAATTGGATTTCATAATTTGGCATTTTCAGATGTCCACCCCTAACGTCCCAGGATTGGAACCACCTACCCGCCATTCCTTGTGTGTAAGTAGTAGTACTTGGGTATTAATCTCCTTATCTGCATGCCACCTTCTTCACTTCCATACAGACGTCCACCCCTAACCTTCAACCTACTCCCTCGTGTGTAAGTTTAGTTGCATGATATATATTTGTGTAATTCTCATACAGACTGTCCCCCACCCTCTGCTTCCTCATGTGTATATGTTTAGTTACATAATTACAAGCATGACCGTATACCGTATTACCTCGTCATTAAGCCCACCTCGCTTACAAGCCTACCCTCTGTTTTTCTCAAAGTGTGTATACGTATATATATTTTTTTGCAGACCCCAATAGCACACAGGACACGTTGTAAGTTAAACGTGATTTCTCTCTTAAGTCACTATTAAATGTTTATGGTTGCTCTTTTTATCCATCATCATTATCGAGCAGGTTCGAAGTAGTTGAACCAACCTGATCTCATGTGAGACCATCCAGCAGTTTGCGTTTCCTCAGTCTAGCAGTGGTTCGGGCAGGTTGGAAGTAGTGGGATCGAACCACACCGAACACCTGTACAACACCCTAACCAAGTGTTTGCCAGTCCAGTAGTGTAGTTTGAAGAGGTTCAGAAAAATCGAACCACACCGAACTCCTGTAGAACACCTTCACAAAGTGTTTGCATCTCCAGTAGTATAGTTCGAAGAAGTTCGGAAGAATCGAACCACACCGAACACCTGTAGAACACCCTCACCAAGTGTTTGCTTGTGCTGAGATTTAGGGATCGAACCACACCGAACACCTGTACAACACCCTAACCAAGTGTTTGCCAGTCCAGTAGCATAGTTCGAAGAGGTTCGGAGGGATCGAACCACACCCAACACCCCCTATAGAACACCCTCAACTACGCCAACACTTGATTAGGGTGTTCTACAAGTGTTCATTGTGGTTCAATCCTTCTGAACCTCTTCGAACTACACTACTTCGAACCTGCTCGAACCTACTGCTAGATCTAGGAAACGAAGACTGTGGGATGAGATAGAGGTGGTTCCACTACTTCGAACCTGTTTGAACCACTGTTAGACCGTGGAAATGAAGACTGGGATGAGATAGAGGTGGTTCAACTACTATCGAACCACACCGAACTCCTGTAGAACACCTTCACAAAGTGTGTTTGCATCTCCAGTAGTATAGTTCACACCAAGTGTTTGCTTGTGCTGAGATTTAGGGATCGAACCACACCGAACACCTGTACAACACCCTAACCAAGTGTTTGCCAGTCCAGTAGCATAGTTCGAAGAGGTTCGGAGGGATCGAACCACACCCAACACACCCAACACACATAGAACACCCTCACCAAGTGCCGAACCCACACCGAACTCCTGTAGAACAATTTTCCTGCTTGATCTCACATAATTTCCAACCTGCCCGAACCACTGCTAGACAGCATCGAAAGGCACATAAATCAACATTTCTAGGATTCAAGAACAATTTACACCATACTTTTCTTCTGCAAACTTTTCACGTGGATGCAGAATTTCACACAGTGATGACCACGTGATTCTCACCTGCTCTACACAGAACCTGTATTGTGTTGGTGCCATCATGTCAACCGACGAGCACGAAGATATGGATATGGAGGCTATTGGTCAAGGCGCCATGGCATCAACAGAGGATATGGAGATCCCGAAACAAATTCAGCAAGGAGAGAGGGATATAGAAGAAACTAAGAGGAAAATAGAAGAAACTGAGAGGAAAATAGAAGAAACTGAGAGGAAAATAGAGAGGGAAGACCCGAAATCTAAACTAGGCGAAATGCTGTTAGAACACCTAACCAGCCAAACACAACTCCTAACCAACCAGACAGAGCTCCTAACCAACCAGACAGAGGGCCTAAACAAACTGAGAGAAAGCCTGAGAAAAGAACAGCAACAGCTAAGAGAAGAACAGCTAAGAGAAAGTAAGTTGTGTTGTGTTTGTGCGTCACCTGTATTAAATTTTACTGTGTTTGTTAGTTGTAATATGAATACATTCACGTGACAATTCTTTTTTCAGCCCTAAGGATCACATGACAATTCTTCTTTTTTCAGGCTCATCAAAGCGCCCACGTTTGGAGAACCTTCCCCTACAAAAGAACTGTAAGCCTAGAGATAAATATGTGTTTTCCTTTTCCACCATTCTTAATGCTACTTGCCATTAAGTAACCTTTTGTTTTTCTACAGTGGAAAAATTTTGGATGAGCAACCCGTTGACCGATGACGATCACGACAATCACGACAATCACATAGATTTCTGTTTTGATGCTTTTAAAACTATTTTGCCTACCACAGAAAAGTTAACAAAGATGTTTGTTAGGAAGGCCTATCGTGACCTTAATGTTCTCATCCATTCTCTCTACGAAGGAAAAGAAATAAGAAAAGTGATCGTAACTGGTACTCCGGGTGTAGGGAAAACTGTGTTCATGCTGTACCAACTGTACATGGCAAAAGTGAGGAATAAGAATGTCGTTTTGAAATGTTTAGATATTGTGGCCGCTTTTATGTCTGATCCACGTCGTGTGTTGGTTCATCTCGATCATATAGATCATATAGATATGCATACGTTGCTTGGTGCCACTTCAACATTGTATTTTTTTGACCCTGCTGCATCTGGTGAAGAGCTACGCAGTGACGTTCGGGCCTTCACAGTTGTGTTTGCCTCCACAAACCCACGGAACTCTAAGATATTTAAAAGATCAACACATACCAAATTTTTCATGCCGATATGGACATTGGAAGAGCTCATAGATTGCCGTTTATTATGTTACCCATCCATGACTGAGAACGAGGTTGTGACAGCACATACGATGTGGGGGGGCTCGGCAAGGTGTGTATTTTCGTTAAAAAGAGACCATAATTTACAACGACTCTCCGAATTTGTTACGTCAGCAAGTTTGTCGGATGTCCTTGCTGATATGGAAGGGTTAAAGATGAGCCGAGACTCCTTTAATAGCAGCCAATGGTTGGTCCATATATTCATTCAACACAACGACTACACAAAACGCTATCTGAAATGGGCGTCTGAGTATGTGATGGATTGTGTGAGCAAGGCCCTATGTAATCAAGCTATAGCGTGGAAAGACGAGAAGAACAAAATAACAGCTGGACCTATTTATGAAGGAGATGTTCAGAGGGAGCTTCTGCGTGTGGATCGAACGGAGAAATTCATAGCAAAACGCTTAGGCAAACGGAATAAATACGAGACAATAACGCCCCCTCCTAATGGTCGTATAAGATTTGCAAACACGTCTACTACATTAGGGCCAGTTAATTCAACGCAATTGTATGTTCCAGTTGAACCAAACAAAGAAAGTGCAGACTTTGTTTACAACGAATGGATCTTTCAAGCGACTTTGGCAAAACGTCATGATATAAAAGCCAGAGGTATCAATAGACTATCAAAACAATTTGATCGTTTATCCTGGAAAGTTTGCTTTTGTGTACCAGCCTGCAATTTTGATAATTTCAAAAATGAGCAGAAAATTACCTTGAACGAAGAACTCCTTGAAGGAACTGACATAAAACAGTACTGTCTTCCAATTGATTACAATTGGCGATGATTATTTATGATGCACGCTATTAGAGTCTTTGTGAAAAAGTTGTTGTTTAAATGTCCAGTAAGAAATATATTGTCCTAGTGGAGCCGAGCTGCTGTAGTAGGATGGGTAGGATGTGAAGTAGGATGGTAGTAGGATGGTAGGATGGGTGGGATACTCGATTGTGCTTCAAAGAGTTCATACTTTGTGTGAAGGCCGCGCTTGATGAGCTGCATGGCATGAATATTGCGCACAACGATGTGCGAATGGAGAACATTTTGTTTTCTTCAAATTTCACACCAGTTTTTATCGACGTAGATAGGGCCTCGGTATCAGATCCAACCAATTCGCACACCACTTATTTATAGGCATCATATCAAACAGCTGCATGTACGACCTCGACCACTCTGTGACATGGAGAGACGACGGTGCCAGGACTGACCTGTTCCAGCTGGGCTGGATGGCGGCCTGGATATTGAATACCAGCACCAGCTCTAGCTCGTACCACTCACGAAAATGGAGAACGGAACCAGATGAAATTCGAACCAACAAGTTCGTTGAGTCCCTGATCACGTCCGGGAAGTTTAAAAGTGAATTGTTGGAGGATTGCGTATCGGAAGTGAAGACAATTAAACAAGTGTTGTTAGCTCGTTCATTTATTTAATTGTGTGATTATGCTCACTTTAATAGAGTCTCAAGGTCGTGAATGTTCCAAGTTGTAAATGATCCTTCTTGTATATATGGATGAACAATTCAGTGTAGGACGTGGTAGGATGTATGATAGGGTACTTTAGGATGGATGGCTTAACAATCCAGTGTAGGACGAAGAATTAAGGTTGTAGTAGGATGCACAATCCGTGTATGACGTGGTAGGATGTGTGATAATAGATTATTATTTTATTGATTCAGCTGCATACCAGCATCATATCAGCAGCGTCCCCTTTTTATGCACATTGTTTTGTGCCGTACAACACCTCCTCAAGAAAAGTATTAATGGGTGTAACACAATGGATGTATATCAACCGGTTCAGGATCCCGAGTTACATGTATGATAGACAACATTTTGATCGCGAATTACACTTTGTACAGGATTAGATTGAACCACACCGAACACCTGTACAACACCCTAACCAAGTGTTTGCCTGTACGACTCTTCCGAACCTCTTCAAACTATTGTACAGCATAAATAAAGAGTATCTTGCAAGTGTTTGGTGTGGTTCGATCAAGTTTGAAGAGAATCGAAAGAGACTTTGAACCACACCGAACTCTCGCAAAGTACTCCTGTACAGTAGATCGAAGAGGTTCAGAAGAGTCAAACCACATACAGTACAGTTTGATAAATAGTCGAAGAGGTTAGGAGGAGTGAAACTACACTGTGCAAGAGTTTGAAGAGGTTCGAAAGAGTGTCCAGTAGTGTAGTTCGAAGAGGTTCGGAAGGTTTGAACCACAATGAACACTTGTAGAACACCCTAATCAAGTGTTGGCGTGTCCAGTAGTGTAATTCGAAGAGGTTCGGAAGGATCGAACCACACCGAACACCTGTAGAACACCCTAACCAAGTGTTTGCGTGTCCAGTAGTGTAGTTCGAAGAGGTTCGGAAGGATTGAACCACAATGAACACTTGTAGAACACCCTAATCAAGTGTTGGCATAGTTAGAAGAGGTTCGGCACTTGGTGAGGGTGTTCTATAGGTGTTGGGTGTGGTTCGATCCCTCCGAACCTCTTCGAACTATGCTACTGGACTGGCAAACACTTGGTTAGGGTGTTGTACAGGTGTTCGGTGTGGTTCGATCCCTAAATCTCAGCACAAGCAAACACTTGGTGAGGGTGTTCTACAGGTGTTCGGTGTGGTTCGATTCTTCCGAACTTCTTCGAACTATACTACTGGAGATGCAAACACTTTGTGAAGGTGTTCTACAGGAGTTCGGTGTGGTTCGATTTTTCCGAACCTCTTCAAACTACACTACTGGACTGGCAAACACTTGGTTAGGGTGTTGTACAGGTGTTCGGTGTGGTTCGATCCCACTACTTCCAACCTGCCCGAACCACTGCTAGACTGAGGAAACGCAAACTGCTGGCAAGCAAACACTTGGTGAGTGTGTTCTACAGGGTGTTCGGTGTGTTTCGATCCCTCCAACTTTTTCGAACTATACTACTGGAGATGCAAACACTTTGTGAAGGTGTTCTACTGGAGTTCGGTGTGGTTCGATCGTTCCGAACCTCTTCAAACTACATTACTGGACACGTAAACACTTGGTGAGGGTGTTCTACAGGTGTTCGGTGATTTGATCCCTTCGAACCTCTTCGAACTATATTACTGGACACGCAAACACTTGGTGAGGGTGTACTACAGGTGTTTGGTGTGGTTGGATCCCACCAAACCTCGTCGAACTACGCTACTGGACTGGCAAACACTTGGTTAGGGTGTTGTACAGGTCGGTGTGGTTCGATCCTTCGATCCTCTTCGAACTACACTACTGGACATGCCAAAACTTGATTAGGGTGTTCTACAAGTGTTCGGTGTGGTTCGATCCCTCACCAAGTGTTTGCGGTCCAGTAGTGTAGTTCGAAGAGGATCGGAAGGATCGAACCACGTCGAACACCTGTAGAACACCCTAACCAAGTGTTTGCGTCTCCAGTAGTGTAGTTCGAAGAGGATCGGAAGGATCGAACCACACCGAACACCTGTAGAACACCCTAACCAAGTGTTTGCGCATCCAGTAGTGTAGTTCGAAGAGGTTCGGAAGGATTGAACCACAATGAACACTTGTCCAGTAGTGTAGTTCGAAGAGGTTCGGAAGAATCGAACCACACCGAACACCTGTAGAACACCCTCACCAAGTGTTTGCTTGTGCTGAGATTTAGGACACGTAAACACTTGGTAAGGGTGTTCTACAGGTGTTCGGTGATTTGATCCCTTCGAACCTCTTTGAACTATATTAGTATAGATCTATTGTCCAGCCATCCTACCATATCGTACCCTGCTCTCCCATCCTACCACGGTAAGGTATAGTAGGACATCTACATATCTGTACTAAGCAGAATGTTAACAACCCGATAAGCGTTTATGATAAGGTAGATGTTTGTAGTAGGATGGGGTGGGACGAGGTACATAGTGGAGGAATGCAGGAGGACTTGTAGGACGTGTACGATAAGGTAGGATGGCTGAACAACCCAGTGTAGGACAAAGGTTGTAGTGGATGAACAATCCAGTGTGAGGACGTGGTAGCATAGTACCCTATCATTAGTAGTAGGATGTATGACAGGGTAGGATGGTTGAACCATCCGGACAAAGGTGGTAGTGGATGAACAATCCAGTGTAGGACGTGGTAGGATGTATGATATTACATGTCCTACACTGGATTGTTCAGCCATCCTACCTTATCATACCCTATCATACATATCATACATCCTACAACGTCCTACACTGAATTGTTCATCCATCCCACCCCATCCTACTACAACCTTCTTCGTCCTACACTGGATTGTTCAGCCATCCTACCATATCGTACCCTATCATACATCCTACCACGTCCTACACTGGATTGTTCATCCATCCTACCCCATCCTACTACAACCTTCTCTTCGTCCTACACTGGATTGTCCAGCCATCCTACCTTATGCTCTCCCATCCTACCATGATAGGGTTATAGTAGGACATACTACAAACATCTACCCTATCATAGGTACGATAAGGTATCCCCGTCCTACTATACATCCTACATGTGTATGATTAACATGCTTATTATACACTGTTTATTCACATTATTTCAACATTGTTTATTCACATTATTATTATACAAATCCTATTCAATTGCAACTATGTACTGATCTATTTTGATGTTTTTTTGTGCGAGTAGTTCAGGATTTAAGATTCTCTGCTTATATTTGTACTTGGTAAGACTTGTCTTTGGTACACAAAAGCAAAAGTTCCACGTTTTACAATCATTAAATTGCTCTGAAAGTTTAACGATACCGTGAGCTTTTATGTCATGGCTTGCTTTCAAAGTAGCTTGAAAAATCCAATTATTGCAAACGAAGTCTCCACTTTCTTTGTTACGTTCAACTGGAACATAAAGTACATCTTGAACAAACTCGTCTCCTCTGAAGCTACCCATGTTGGAAAAGTACAAAAAGTTGATTCTAGTACAAGGGAGGGCTTTTGTTTCTGAGGTTTTTGAGGATAAGCGTGATGCAATGATTGTGTTTGTATTCCCCGTCAGCTTCAAGCGAACTGCTTCTTCATAAACCTTTCCTCCCAGAATGCAGTTAACAATATTTTTCCAACTTTTAGCGTGTTTTATTAGTGCTTCATTCACCATCCCCAGCACAAATTGAGACAGCCAATTAATGAGCCTTTTTGTGTGTCGTTGCCCTCAATGAATACATGCACCAACCATTGATGTTGATCATAAGGTTTTTCGCTCGTATGTATCCCTTCCATATCAGCAATTGTAACCTCCAAATTTTGTGAACAAAGAAAAGATTCCATTCTGGTCATATTCGCAGCTGGGGTTTTCGTAAACAAGCACCTTGCCGAGCCCCCCCAACGAGCATATTCCTTCTTAAAGCTGATTGAATCCTTGTCTGGGTAACACAATGTACGGCATTCTTCGAGCTCTTTGAATGTCCACACTGGCATGTAATACGTGGCAAAATCACATTGTTTGAATATTTTTTGTTGCACTGGGTTTGTGGAGGCGAACACAATTGTGAAGGACACAGATCTCTTCTTTAGCTTTGATTCAGTATAATGAGGGTCAAAAAAGCACAATGTCGCCTCATTACAAAGCAACTGCGAAATATATTCCTGATCGTCAGATACGAACACACTTGGTGTAGATACAAAAGCCCACGTCTCTTCTCCAAGTTGCAAAACGACGTTCCTGCGCTTTAATTTTGCAACGTGCAATTGGTACAGCATGAACATAGTTTTTCCTACACCTGGAGTACCGGTAATGATCAGATTGTCTATTGTCTTATCAGTGTACTGCTGGCTGTTCGATCAACTTATTTATGTCGGTATAGGCCTTCCTAATAAAAAGCTTGGTCAATTTTTTTGTGTCAGGGAACATACTACTCAAGGCACGAAAATCAAAATTTAGGTGTCCTTCTACTACATCTTCCTCCTTCCATGAATTCCAACATCTTTGAACTGTACAAAAACAAAACAAAAAAGTTTACTTGCTGAACACATATCTATCTCTAGGCTGTACTTACTTTGTATGATAGGGTCTTGCTTGCTTCTTTTAGGTGGTGGGGCTTCTACTCTTTGGCTTTTTAAACCTTTTAAACTACTTTCTAAACTTTCTAATCTACTTTCTAATCTACGGAACTCCTTGAGTAGTAACAGTTCAGATTTCGGGTCAGTTTGTTCTTCTTTCATATCCCTCTCAATATCCCATCCCCCTCAACAGTTTCTTCTTGCTTTTTCATAGCCATTACAGCTACTACAGTTATCTGGTCATGGTGGTTCCACGTGATCCAACTACCTCTGAGGTAGCTGTAATGGCTATGAAAATTAATATATTAGTATAGATGTTCAGTGTGGCTCGATCCCTCCGAACCTCTTCGAACTATGCTACTGGACTGGCAAACACTTGGTTAGGGTGTTGTACAGGTGTTCGGTGTGGTTCGATCCCTAAATCTCAGCACAAGCAAACACTTGGTGAGGGTGTTGTACAGGTGTTCGATTCTTCCGAACCTCTTCGAAGTACACTACTGGACACGCAAACACTTGGTTAAGGTGTTCTACAGGTGTTCGGTGTGGTTCGAACCACACCGAACTCCTGTAGAACACCTTCACAAAGTGTTTGAATCTCCAGTAGTATAGTTTGAAGAAGTTCAGAGGGATTGAACCACACTGAACACCAGTAGAACACCCTCACCAAGTGTTTGTGTGTCCAATAGTGTAGTTCGAAGAGGTTCGGAAGAATCGAACCACACCGAACACCTTGTAGAACACACTCACCAAGTGTTTGCTTGTGCTGAGATTTAGTGATCGAACCACACCAAACACCTGTACAACACCCTAACCAAGTGTTTGCCTGTCCAGTAGTGTAGTTCAAAGAAGTTAGGAACCACACTAAACACATGTAGAACACCCTCACCAAGTGTTTGCTTGTGCTGAGATTTAGAGATTGAACCACACCGAACACCTGTACAACACCCTAACCAAGTGTTTGCCTGTACGACTCTTCCGAACCTCTTCAAACTATTGTACAGCATAAATAAAGAGTATCCTAATTGAGAATACCTTTTTAGATTGTATAATTATATAGGTACATATATGTAACTACTGATAAACTACTAAATCTAGATCGTTATAATTATATGAGCATTGTAACATTGCAATCCAGTGTAGGACGTGGTAGGATGTAGATGTTTGTAGTAGGATGGGGTAGGACGGGGTACATAGTGATGTGTTAGGAATGCAGGAGGACTTGTAGGACGTGGTACAATAAGGTAGGATAGGGTTAGGATGAACAATCTAGTGTAGGACGTGGTAGGATGTATGTTAGGCAGGATGGCTGAACAATCCTACCACGTTCTATACTAATTAATTAGCAGAACAAGTACCCGAATGGCTACAATTCAAGTTTTGAAGAAAGACACCCCAATGCCAGAGAGGACAACTTAATGGAGTCAATAACAAGGGTAGGCAGACAATACTGAGGGTACTCGAACCATTGTAAGCTAGCCATGGGATTTGAGAGCAACCACTTCATAGTGTGTATTTGAGATACAATTATTCTCCTCTCCATGTCCAATAGAATAGAAAAAAACCATCTTGTTCGATTATACTATAAACTACTAAGTCCAAATGCACTTTCTCCAATAGCATACCACCCCCAACTGTATATGCACTGCCACCTACAAGTCTGAGTGTGTGCGTTGCTGTGGAGGGGTGGGGTTCATTATACTATTTCGACTATTTATCAAACTGTACTGTATGTGGTTTGACTCTTCTGAACCTCTTCGATCTACTGTACAGGAGTACTTTGCGGCACTGATATACATAAATATACCATCTGTGTAAGTATATATATACAACTAGCTAAGAAGTTCTTTAAGCATCAGCAGTAAACGTTCCATGTATGTTCGAGTAACATTCACTTTTTGTGAATAATTACTTCAGCCACCAACATAATTATGTTGGTGGCTGAAGAAGGTTGTAGTAGGATGGGGTACGATGGGGTACTGCTGCCTTATGTCTTGTGTGATGCTGCTGTAAGCTGTACAGCCATCTGATCCATATCTTTCCCTCCACATATGTTCATCCAGGTAACTGGGTAGCTGATGGGCATGACAGCCTTTCATGGCCTTCAATTTCCTTTTGGCCGATGACCAGTAGGATTCAATGTTCCCGTAGCTGGATCAACAAAGTTGAGTGAGTGGTTCACACTTGAGTGGCTACCAACATTGGGGAGAGAGCCAACCTGGCTATAGGCACTCCACTGGTCCGAATAAATTGTTGTCCCTGCTGCAACATGGGCATTGATTATTGGGAGGAGTGTGGCTGCCCGTCGGTCTTGAACTATTTCAGGATTGCTTCTTACTCTTCCAGGTTACTGCTGTGCCTCCAATCTGAAACATGTAGCCAGTAGTCGACTTGTAGTCATTACAATCACCTGCCCAGTCAGCATCAGAGTAATCACTGGATTCTCCTATATCAGGTCGTGTTCTAGAGGACAGATAGAGCAGGCTGCCCACTGCAGATTAGTATATTTTTTTTGTTTTGTTTACCAACTTCAAATTAACATTGACTGGAGTGGTTTGGCCTCTTCCATACCATACTTCTTGAGTCTTAATTGGTTTGGCCTCTTCCATACCATACTTCCTGAGAACTGAGGTAAATTGACCTATCCAAACTTTACCATCTGTGTGGTCTTGAACCACTTGTACACCGAGAAAGTAATTAAGTTCCCCGAGATCTTTCACATTGAATTTCTCTGATAGAGCTTTCTTTACTTCTGTGATTCTCTCAGAGCTTTCTCCAGCGATCACAATGTCGTCGACATCCTATTAGGAATGTTTCTCCTTCAGATGCAGAGTAAATACACGGAAAGCCCATACTCTTGAGATGAGAGTCGAGAACATAGTTCCAACATCTGGGGCTTTGTTTCAAACGGTACGGCTGTGCTTCAGTTTACAAACTAAATGTTCCTTGCCTTCCACAACAAAACCTTCTGGTTGCTTCATGTATACTTCCTCTTCAAGGTAACCATTGAGGAACGCTGCAGTGACATCTAATTGATGTAACTTGAGACCTTTCTGAACAGAAATAGCAACCAGGCTACGAACAGATTCAAATCGAATGACGGGTTTCGTCGTAATCCAAACCATGTCTTTGTGAAAAGCCTTGTGCAACTAAGCGCTTTCAATGCATCAGCTTTCCGTTTAAATACCCATTTGTTACCAACGGGTTTGCGGTCTTTGGGTAACTCCATCTCCTTCTGCATTGCCAGGCTCCTTCAGTAGTTCAGGGACAGTGTAGAGTCTTACTCCATAATAGTCTACTCGACGTCAGTATTGTTTCTGTTTCGACTTCTTGAGGCTTCTTCATATAGGTTATAGGCTGAGTCCAAGGTCTCTATGGGGTTTTGAGAACCGAAGGCCTGAGGCTGTAGCATCTCGAGCGTAGCGAGGGTGCTACTAAGGGCCTGAGGTTCTTAAAACTCCATAGTGACCGTTGGACGAGGCCTATAACTGATTTAGAATAGCGTAGCAACCACAAAATAAACTGCTAGCTAGCTAAACGAGTACCGTCTGGGCTTTTGTGAGCTGCCATTTTGTATTGGAAACACTTGGCATGGCTGGGGATGCTGTTCCAGTGCTACGCTTTCTACTAGCTCTCGTGCTGATAGTGAAATTGACCCAAGGCGGAGTTTAGAAAACGCAGTTGAAGCCCTACTGAGTACGAGTGGCCACAAACAAGACCAGAAACCTGAAACTGTGCCTGTGCAGCCAAGTTCAAGAAGATACACCATTCCAGTGACTGATACGGATGTAGCTAAAGCCAGAGTTGAGTCTGTACCCAAAAAGACACGAGAAGACTCCTCTTACTGTGTGAAAGACTGGGCAAGCAACAGGCAACAAATGTCAAATGTTGAAATTCCACCACTGGCAGAGTTGGACAAGCAAGGTCTTCAGTACTGGCTGAGTCGCTTTTTGATGGAAATCAGAACAAAGAAAGGTGCAGAGTATGCTCCAAACTCACTCCATCATATAGTTTCTGGAATTATGCGTCATTTACGTCAGAACTGCGGAAGACCAGATATCGATTTCTTCAAGGACCATGAGTTTGCAAATGAAGCGACTTCAATCTGCTGGTGTTGGCTCTGTACGTAAGCAGGCTGAACCAATTTGCCTTGAAGAAGAAGAGTTGCTGTGGGAGAAAAAACTCTTAGGAGACCACAGCCCGGACGCTCTTTTGAACACAATGGTGTTCGACTCTATTTTGCATTGCGCAGTGGAGGTGAGCACAGACAACTTCGCCATAATCCTTGCCAAATTGACTTTGTGAGCCTCGAAATGAACGATCATTCCTCAGATACAGAGAAGACATATCGAAGAATCGTCCCGGAGGATTGAAAGGACGCAAAATCAAGCCCAAAGTAGTGGTTCACTATTCAAATCCCGAAAATCCTCAGAGATGCTTTGTTGAGCTGTTTAAGAGATACAATAGCTTGTGTCCTCATGATCGCCCGAGCAATGCGTTCTACCTCTCTCCTCTGACAAAACCTAAACAAGATTGCTGGTTTTCCCGAGCACCTTTGGGACATAACACCTTGAAGAACATAGTGAAGAACATGTGTAAAAAAGCAGGAATACAAGGTTTTAAAACGAACCATTCACTCAGAGCCACAGCTGCAACCAGGTTGTACTCAAGTGGTGTTGACGAACAACTCATAATGGAGCGTACAGGCCATCGCAGTATCGAAGGAATCAGAGGCTACAAGCGAACTTCCTTAAAGCAGCAATTTCAGACATCCTACAGCCTCGTTTGGACATTGTGCCTGTATCCAGAAGCCAATTCACAGAGCCATCTCTGCCTCCTCCAATGGCTGCCACCACATTTCCTTGCTCACAGGTGTCGACTAACAACATCAGCGCACCTCGCACCTCATCCTCAAGTGATGATCATGCAGGAATATTCTATATAAGTTCATGCTCAAACATATCTATAAACATTAATCATTCCAACTAACTCTGAACTCTGAACGTCATTATCATCATTCTGTTATTATACATGCATGCATTATTATTAATTTTGTTTAGTCAATATTCAGTATGATTGTATGTATCTATGATTGTATGTATCATGTAAAAAATGTTAAATGCATGTAGTGAACATAAAATGGACCTCCATAGAAGACCTCCTCCATAGAAGACCTCTGAATGACTGAGAGGTCTCTATGAGAAATAAAGGACCTCCAAGTAACCAATCAGATTGCACCATTTGTGACAAGCATTTTCTAAAGGTGGGTTTGAGTCTTCTTCCAGAAAGCTCTCAACTTGATTCTCCTCCTGCTCAGGGTCGATTCCTCTTGAGGATTCATTAAAGACAACATCACGAGACAACATCACGACTGTGAATAATTTTTGAGGTGCCTAGCCTTTCCTCTGTTTAGCATAATGCATTTCTTTGCTTTGGAATCGAGCTTCTTCCGTTGATCCTTGGGCATATGCAACACACCCAAATGCTTTAAGATGCTTCACATAGGGTTTCTTACCAACCCAGGCTGGACAAGTGTGTGGTTCATCTAAGTCACCATCTTTGGGGTAGGTGTTGAAGAACCTAACAAAATTCCATGTCATTTTAATTTGGACAGTCCTTAATATCCCTGAGCAATTATGAAATCAGTCCACTTTGTCTCATAGTGATGAATTATGACTTGTGGTTTTAGCTGGCACCAGGAATATAATTTTATGAACCCTAGCTGACTGGACTGAAATTCCAACGCATTCCAACACGCTACACACGCTTGTGATATTTATGATTGTAAACACACGTACTTAAGGCTCAGAGCCATTGTAAAGGCACCGCCACTGGTACCCCACACTTCAGACACTTCTCTTTTTCATCACTCTAATAATATACTCTGAAGACGTACAGGCAGCAGCATTCGTGCTGAGTGTTACACCATTTGTTACACCATTACACAAAATACAATGAACTTGTAAATATCATGTTGGTACAATTATATATGCAGTTGGCAACTGGAAGCGGTAACAAAAAAAACCGAAGGAGTCTTGAGGTGAACCCACAGTATTGTCATGTACGTTGCAAGTGGTATTTACCATGTGTATCTGTTGCTTGGCAAGGAAGGTCCTATCACAGACGAATGCTGGTGACGATTCTGCATCACAGATGTCAGGTACCTTGCTTTGCTTACATGATATAAGTATTAGCAGTAGATAATTGTAGGGCAAGATGAGAATAGGAATAGGTGATATTGACAGTGATTTATTGACAGTGATTTTTACGGTGCAAGGTACCTGACATCTCCTTGTCAACCAAGGCTCACATAGAACAGAACATACACACAGACTAGATGCACCCCTGCCTAAAAACGACACATCTTGACAGGTTGTTGCCCAAAGACGACACATCGTGCTGCACACAGAACCCCCCTGCCTAATTAATCAATAATAATTGTCACAAGCAGGAGTCCTGTCACAAGCTATAAGGAGTTGATTACTACTGCTGCTGATTTGCGATCACCCTCAGCACCTACACAGTGTTTGGGCACAGAATTACAATGCATATCGCAGGCAAACACAAGCCAACTAATCACACAAGCCAACTAATGACAAATTGTGACCTAATCCTAGCTGGGGAGCCTATTATGTTGGGAAGAAAATGTCCTTACACAAGTAAACAGTACACTCGTAAACCCAACAAGTTTCCCCTGAAAGCAATCAACCTTAAGCAATAACCTCTGTACATGTACACAGTGAGCCTAATGAGTAGTCAGCCTAATTGAATTGTAACGGCACAAGCCTAGGCGTAGCACTGATTATTGTTAGCACGTCTAAAGTATCATGCCACAGGCACACAAGTGGGCACCAATAGTGAATGCTACACATACACACACACAGATACACACAAGCGCGCGCGTGTGCACCGATACGCACCGATACACACACACACGAGATACACACACGCGCGGGCAGCCACACACACGCACACACACACGCACGTACATCCGCGAGGGCACACATACAGACACACACACACATACACACACATACAACACACACACACACACACACACATACACTACACTACACACACTACACACACACATACACTCGCGCGGGCACACACACACGCACGCGCACATAAAGATGCTCACACAAGTTCACACAAGTGCACACACACACACATGCACACACACACACAAACACCACTTACTTCCACTCCTGGCCTGCCTATGGGCCCAAACTTTCCAGTGCCCAGCATTCTTCACAGCTGATAACAGAATACATTGTGGATGAGACCAACAGATAGATTGCAACACTGCATGCTGAGCGTAGCTTCTGCTCGGGCTTCAACACACTGCTGGAGCCAGTATACTTTACAAGATACGTAGGTAAGTGTATAGTATTATCAGCTAGCTTAAATAATCTTTAACCTAGAAGTAGTATTCCATTAGTGATTGTAATGAGCCACAATGGTGTTGATTGAAAAACATGTGTCAATTGCTGATTTCAAGTATCAACTACGCTAATTAATTTATGTGTTTATTTGTACAGAAGTGAAGAGGTTATAATTTTTAGTTATAGGCCAAGCATAAGAATAGGTTCATCGTAATGTTTTATTTCTATGACCTGAATTGAATGCATTCTTGTGAGAAGTTACACCTTGCTCAATTTAGTAGGTAAACGTCGACCGTTTGTGTATGCAGATATGCCCAAATTTCAACATCCAAATACAAGAAAGAAATAACTTCAGAAAGATTATGGGATCCCTATATGTGACAGGCTCTGGGAAAACCAGACTATTGGAGCAGAATTTAGTATTGAGCTACAGCTAAATTTATACCTACAGTAAAAAATCTCAAATAAAATATTATTGGTGTATAAGTATCTGCAGTCCTTCTACTACATCTCTGTAAAATCTGATGCTCTAAATCCAACTCTTTCCATCGAAACGCTTCGTCCAAACTTTCACTATTACCTTATTTTTCCTAATTAAGCAATCTTTGAGAGCCGTTTTTCTCGATACTACATTTTACGGCTTCAAGTTTCCAACGCGCATAACTCGGGTATGAAACTAGGTATGTGAACACTAAGCATATCATTGTGTAGGCAATGCTCTGCTCTATCACTTGGTACATTAATCAACAAAATTTTAGTCTGCTCCAATAGTCTGGTTTTCCCAGAGCCTGTCACATATAGGTTAAAAAGTCATAAAAGAACAAGAAAGTTTTTTCGTATTTTTGTAACTTACAAGCTTCATTTCAGTTTATATTTCACAAAAATGTCATAAATATCACAATAATAATGGCAGGCCTGATCATATACATGACGTCAACCGTAACACGGATGGTCCTTCCTTAATCTATGAATAGTCTTAGTTAAGTTAAGGCCTTACAACAAAATGCTTTCATGGTTTTACTCGATCAACTAGCTACGGTCAACTTTAATAAATTAAGTAGAGTGTCATGTGACCCAAGCTCCGCCCTCACTAGTAATTGCAGACGTTTGCCACCCACGCACGTGATAAACATTCCAAAGCGATGACTCAACGTTGAGATGTACAGCATTGGCTATGTACGAGACTGTACAACAGATCTAGATTGTCCTTTCGCACTACCAAATTTGCTGGTAGTCTTTGTATCCATATTGCCCGAGTGGTAATCGATAGATTGGCATGACTGCGAGACCCTGCATTTTCAAAAACTTAAAATAGTGCACACCGTCAGTTTAAAATACTTGTTAGTTGCGGCAAGAGTTCATAAGAAGAGAAGAGTATCGAACTGCCTATACTGCTACGTAAAAACTGTGCACAAAGTAACGTGACATCCTGTTAGATGCACGTGAGATAATCGCAATTGATGACGTTGCACACGAGCTTGCGCCTCATTACGCAACGCAATCACGAGTGCTAGTACTAGTAGGGCCGCCCATAGAGTGCTAGTACGAGTATCGAGTACGAGTAATGGAGGATCAACTGGACTCTTTTTCTCTCTACTTAGATGATGATTGTGAAGATGTTGAGGTTGAGGTTGAAGCTGAAGAGAGCTGCAGTCAAGTTCCAGGTAAAAAATTAAAAATAAAATTCTTATTTACCATGCATATTAGACTGCTACATGTGTACATACATATTGATAGCTAGCTACATCTCTACTGGTTGCTCTCTCCTTATATAGGGTTACCATTACACGAAAATAGTACACAGATTACAAATGCTAGCTAGTTGCTTTACGCATTTATGCTTCACGTAATTATATATTTTCCTCTGTCAAGTTCCAGGTGGTAAAGCTGGGCGTAAGCGAGGTCGAGGCAAGGGTGGTGCTGCTGCCTCTGGATCTGCTGTGAAAAGGAAACGTCGATTGTTGAACAAGGAAGAAAAGGCTCAAGTCATGCTCTCTATATGTAATGTCGACATTCGTGACCTTCTTTCCTACGTGAAAGACACAGTTTCCGGTGAAAAACACTTAGTTGAGAGCGTTGCTAGGCAGGAGTTTTGGAAATGTCTGCAAATCTCTGAGACTTTGGTCAGTGAATTGTTGGTCAGTGAATTGTTGCGCACACTTGCAAGTTTGTTTGGTTTACTCTACAAAAACTGTGACAAGGGTAAAGACAAGTACATGAAATTCCAATTGGAGTGGCATCAATGTTGTAGTGAAAAAACTTGTCTGATGTAGGTATTGATTCCAAAAAGAAAGTGGAGCTTGCCCACTTCCAGCAGCGATGGATTGGATATTGTGATGGAAGCTGTGCCGACAAGCATACTAGGGATGCTGTGATGATATCAGTTTGCAGTGCTGTGTACAATTACCTTCTCAAGCGTGTGTCACAAGTTCAGCAGTCATTATTGATGGAACCCACAAGCAGTGGCATATTAAAAGGGGATATAGACTCTGTTTATTACCGTTTCTGTGGAGCAGCTCTCGCAAGCATGCTACATGCTCGATACAATAAACGTCAATCGTGTAAAAACGATCAGAGAGAAACTATAAACCAGGAAATAGAAGTGCTGAGATGTATTCAGTGTACAGACAAGGATCACATTCCTGGAGAACTAAAGTATCGTGATCGAGGACACATGTACTTCCCTTCCAAGGATTTTTTGACAGTCCTAAGGGGAATTGATAGTTGTGTCATGGAAAATGCAAACGAATCTACTTTAAGAAAGTATGGTCCCGACATGATCGATGTTGCCGTGAAGCAAGTAGAGGCTACTCAAAAGTTTCAATGCCAATTTAAATCTTTGGTTACAAACTGTCTGTTGGAAAAGGATGGTACTGTTGATGTACTAACGTTTGACCTCGCTATTAAAGTGGTGTACAAAGAACTTTGTCGTAAACTATGCCATACTCGTCTTGGCGAATATATAAGTGCGACGCAGCAAAACTTGGCTGCTTTAAAAGGGAAGTCGACTCTTGCTGGCCAAAATTTAAGAGATGAACTATTGACATCACATGTGAACACAAAGTCATTTTTGAATTAAAAAAAAATTTCACGTCACATGCAATAATTACATTACAAAAATTAGTTCTGTTTCTCTCCTGTATATTGTTTCTTAGTTATTTGCATGCTAAGAAGGAATAGGGGCATATCTCGATAGTATTTTCCACTGTGGTGACTTGCTGAAACTGCTTTGCTACAGAGGTACTTGGCTCTAGAAGTCGTATAATTGACCGCGTCTAGCTTGTTTCCGCTTAAATACTTATACTGGGAAAACAAAGTTTCCACAGCACTTCCAGAGACTCTTAGCGGTAGCGGAACCAAATAATATCCAGGGTAGCGAATGAAAAAATCGTTGCAGAGCAGTTTGAAGCCAAACACATCAATGCGTAGGTTGTCCCAGGCTGTTGTGTATATAGATAGTGCATGTGTTTATTTATAATAATTATTATAGTGCGCATTATATAGACTTACTTTGCCATGATAGGAATAACTTCTGTCTGGCATTACAGGGATGAAATTGTTTATCGTCTATATATAATACATTCGGTGAGTCATAATTCCAAGTAGCGTTAACAATAATATTTACATTTTTTCACCAAGTATTCATACCATTTCAAAAAGAATTGATAAAGGCTATCAATACTCTTGAGGACCTCGCTGTCGTTATCCCTGATCTTGGTGTGACAAACAAGTCCTCTCTCAAAAAGCTGATTGCATCCTTCCAAGTATAGCCTGGTAATCCCAACTGATTGGGCATCTTCAGGAGGTGGAACTTGAGATGTGTGATGAAACAATTCCGTTAGAACCTGCTCCTGCTGCAATTCCGTGGTATATAGTGAGTAAATACATGCATGCATGTACGTATATATTACACCTGCATCACTTTAGCAGGAGCTACGTTCAACTTTGTCCATGCGTCACGTAGGACGTAAGATTCTCGGAGACGAGGTACCATTCGTGCAGCACCCAGGTTACGTCTTTCAACTTCACGTCTTTCAACTTCACGTTTGAACATGTCAATTATTGTTCTCCATCCAAAGTTAATGCCATTCATCTCAAATGACTTCGTCCCTCCTCGTTGCGAGGAATAGAGGGCATTGATCATGTTCTTTAGCTGAAATATAAATATTGGAATTAGCTATACAGGAAACAAGAAAATTTCCACTATATATACCTGATGGCTTGGACAGATAATCCAATAAATCATTCTTCCTGGGTTGAAAGGGTTCCTAAATTCTGGCTTTACCTCATTGGTCCCAAATGCGCCCTTTACTCCACTCGTTGCCTTCACCCGTTGCCTTCACCACAGATATATTGGGAGCAGCTGCATCACATACTAAGGCATATGTATTAAATCCATACAAATGAAATGTCTTAATAGACTCGAACACACACGACAAAATGAATTTGCTTTCAAGTGGACCAGAGCTTGTGAAGTATGGACCAACCACATCAAACGGTGATGTCAAATCACGCCATAAAACTTGCAGTATGTATGCGGTTATGTATGCGGTTTGCTTTGTTCGGTAGTCTGGATCTAGCAGCTGGTAAACGTCAGTGAGAGAGGCAAGTTCTTCATGAGTCATTGCGAGTCCGACTAGCTGATGACTACGAGAATTCCACATCAACCGGCATACAACCTTTACTTCATCAAAAATCAATACACCATCACCGTGCGGTACCTTCAGTTTTTCTGCTACTCTCTGTAACTTGAACACGCTTGGCTTCTTGTGCAAGTCTTGTGTGTGAGGCTCCTATATAATAGTATAGTATAATATATAATTATATGATAGTTGGTACTGTAACACTGACCTGCTTCATCTGCTTCATCACGAAATGCTCCTGTATATGACTGCAGTGTTGCCCGAGAGGGTAGCTGAAGAAGACCGAAGCTTTTCAACGCATCATAAGCTGCAGGAGATCTAGTGAAAACAGCTAATGCGAGCCTTATTGTTACAATGCTCCATCGATTTCTTCGACTGCCGGTCACTGCATTATACAAGGTGCATGTATTATATAATTATAATGAGCATTGATAATTATATAAGTGCTTAAAATACAATTTTTTTGTTGGTCTCCTTCAAACTCCTTCTTGACGTTTTGAAGGTCACTTTTCCACAATTCTCGAAGAGCTAGTCCAACTCCATGGTTGTCGCCATCAGTGAACATGGATTCAAGCTCCTTAGCGTTGGAGACTTTATCCACAATATCGCACATTTGGTCATGCTGATCTTCACTAAGGCTTATTTCCGTGTGTGTATAGTTCTTTAGCAGTGCTGTGCGCTCCTGTTGCATGTTCTGCCGCTTCTTCTTCAGGCTTTTCGGGGACAGGTACTTTTCAGGAAAACGTGAAGACGCATTCACATGGTGTTGTTTCTGTTCGGAGGTAGTATTTTGCACTTTTTTCAATCTCTGATTAAGTTCATTAATTAAGCACTTGCAACCTGAACACATTACGTCAGTCATATTATTTTTCTCCAAGATGCTAGCATTCTTTGCTAGTTTATTGCCATAGCTTACATTTGCCAGAATCGATTTGCTGGACAGGATGCACCGTACGTCTCAGTTTCTTAGGATCGTATCGAATAACATCATGATACTTGGTTTTATACATGTCGGGATTAATCCCTGGACAGAACTTGTAACCGCCTTTCACGGAAACCTGGTCACACAATAACATGTACTCATTAACAGTGCCAATCTTTCCCTTCTCCTTGCTAAAAAGAAGAACTTGGTAGTCATATTTGCCATCTTCTTCTAGGGTAACCCTAACCCTACTAACCAGGCCAAGAGGAGGATGATTGTGCAAGTCTTTTCTACAGCAAGTTAATGCACCAGCTCCATCTACCTTTGTGCAAATAGAAAACATAAGATCAGGATACTTCTCTTTGCCAGCTTTCTCAAACTCAGCAAGTGTAAAAGCAACAATCCTGGGCCTCTTTTCACACTCTTGGACTTGAAGGTCAGTTGTCCTTCGCTTTCCTAGCATATGATTTGTAGCATATGATTTGTAATATCCTCCATCGTGCAGCTCGATCAGCTTTGAACGCGAGCAATTCATGATTTCATCCTACGTTTCTACTAATCCCCCACGCCCCCCACGCCCCCAAAAACGTCACGGTTAACATTTACTGGAAGATTACTAGTAATTTTACAATGTTGAATCGCGTGCTAGTCATGTTACTTTGTGCACAGTTTTTACGTAGCAGTATAGGCAGTTCGATACTCTTCTCTTCTTATGAACTCTTGGTTGCGGAGTAGAGGAGTAGAGGAGTAGAGTTTCTTGTACACCAGATTGGGGAACTTCTCTATACACAACGTGCACTCCAAAGATGCCAGCTTAGAGTGAAAGTTTTGCAAATTGCATTCCACAGTGGATTCACGTTTCTCTGTTGTGTGTGCCTCTGTCTGTCTTGTTCCAAGCGTGCCTCTGTAGTAGTTACTTTACTGGCTCTGATGCTTTGACAATGTACTTACCGGAGGCTCTGCTACTTTGAGTGGAAGCTGTATTTTGTTGTTGCCTGGCCTCAGGAGTCCCTGTAATGAACAGTGAATGTATTTACCGGAGGCTCTGCTTTGGGTGGAAGCAGCGTTTTGGTTGTTTTGGATGTATTTACCGGAGGCTCTGCTGCTAAGCAGCATTTTGTTGTAGGCGTGCCTCAGGAGTCTCTGTAATGAACAATAATTATGAACAATAATATTGGCTAACGTTTGGTTGTATCAGCTTTGGGTGGAAGCAGCATTTTGTTGTAGGCGTGCCTGCCTGTCCTCAACAATAAGGCTAACGTTTCGTTTTGGTTATATCAGTCTCTGCTGCATTTTGTTGTCTGTAATGAACAGTGAACAATAATATCGGCTAACGTTTTGGATGTACTTACTGCTGCTTTGTTTCCTGCCCTCTTGCCTGTCGCTCTCTTGTTGTTAGTTTATCGAAATCGCGTGCCTTGTGCCTCATCTGTGCTAGCTAGCTCTTGTGCCCATGTGCAGCTTTCACGTAAAATTTGGTAAAGGGTCACGAGTACAAAAATGCCGGTCCATGACACACACACACACACACACAGACAAAATTGCATACTTCGCTTCGCTCGCCCCAATAAGTTTGTTTAGGCTTTAGGCTCAGCAGTGCACATCATGAGCCACCATTAAACATGAGCCACCATTAAACTTGTGTGTAGGTGAAGAAAACGTAGGTGAAGAAAACATTTCCCGGGAAAAGAGCGTCTGCCTCATAGACAAGTTTCTGCAGATCCTGATTGAACCGTGTCACATTGAGAACACTTATTTAGGCTGCCTTCATATAATATTAATATTGTTTTGTGTACATAATTCGATGATTGTGGATTGTGTCAAGATACCCTAGCTACGAATGTATGGTTCATAAGATAATACGAATTTTTAAACAAAAACATGTCACTGGAGGCTGCAGGCTGCAGCAATACTCATTGATGAGTATTGCTGATGAGTATTGCTGCAGCCTTCCAGTTTTCTTCAGCTTTCCAACACACACTGCTTTGACAGAGCTAAAATATGCTGTTGACAAGTAACTCGTGTTTTGTACAATATTTACATCATTTTTAATGTCTTTAGAAAAAATAGCTACCTACCAGTTGCAGCCATATCTGTAGAGTAACACCAAATGGAACCCTTTCATGCAAGTCAAGGTGGAGTTCACAAGAAAGCTACACAATGATTGTGGTGATGATAGTGCAACCACAAAATGGATGCGCAAAACCCAGCTGTTCATGAACAAATAGTACCAAATAGTCAAATAGTACCATTACGTAGGTAATTAGATGGTGTAACCATGGTTAGAAGTATGGCATGCACAACAGGAAATGATGTTTGTAAAACACACCCATTTTTTTATATTTCATTGCAGTTTAGTGTGGCATGTTTGAAACAGAGAAACAGAGAAACAGAGAAACAAGTAATTTTTGTGGGGCAAAATATTCGTGGTTTTCGTGGTTGGAGGTCTGACCACAAATATTTTACCCACAAATGAAGCCACCTTGCCTACAGTGCAGTGCAAGCCACGAAATGTCTCAATATTTGTCATGTCTCAATACTTGTCCCCCGAAACTATACGGTAATTTCAATTCCGATACAAATATGAACCATCAACATCAACAACTGGTTTGCCTGCCTTTGTAGCCCTGAGGACAGCATTAGTCTGAGTGTTCAACATGGAAACGTTTTTTTTTACATGAAGTAGGTACAACTATTCCTCGACAAAGAAGCCACCACCATAGTTCGGAGATAGTATGCTTTTCCAATGGCTCATTAATCCAGGGATGTCATCTTCTGTCAATGTCTTCTGTCAATGTGACTGCCTCTTCACCTATAGATCTACTTGTGCCAGTTGTGGCCATCTGCATAATAACAAATACTGTGTATTGCTAGGGACTAGCTAATGTGCAAATTTCGTTTAGAACTCTGCTGTAGTCCTGCTGTAGTCTTACATTTAAACACTGACTGTGGCCTCACTTTTGTCTTGTATCTGCTACACTCTTGGAAAAACTTGCATTGTGTAGCCCAACCTTTGAATATTACTATTGACCTCCTCTAAATAGCGGTTATGCGTTGCTCAAGATCACGCAGTTTTCAATGTCAAATACTCCAGTTATCCTCACGTTTAATTAACGGTAATATTGATATTTCAGCTTCTTAAATGGAAAGGACTATTAACAAAGTCTCGCCCAAAAAACTTGCAGATTCCCAGACCCCGCTTGTACAACATCGTCGTAAATTAAACTGTTGAGAGAGAGAAAAAATTATTTATTACTTAATGTGCCTCTCTTCCACTCTTCCACAGACGAGACGAGAAGATATTGAATGTGCATTCCATCATGCCAGAATCATTAGTAACACTACCTTTGCTTTTAGGCAGCTGTCCAGACAAATTCCTCTCAGACAGCAAGGGAATGAAGACAGCAGTACGATCACATGATCGACTACTTCTTCACACTGTGACATACCGCAAATTTTTCGCGCTATAGCGCAATCTGAGCACCCTCCTACTGATAGCCAATGAGTAATAACAGGTGGTTTCTAAGACTATGTTGATTCTAAGACTATGTTGATACATGATACATAGGCAACAGTGACAGTGGCGTCATTCTCTAACAAGGTCCCGGCCAAGAATAACAAGGTCCCAAGAATTACTTACTTGATTTTTATATTTCTCTAAGAACAAAGAACACTCAATGGCCACATGTGTCACGAGGTCATGTAAAATAGACAGGGGCTGATTATGATTTAATTATGACGACGTGATAATAAGACGTGATAATAATTTGTGATTTAAGATGTGATTTAAGATGTGATGGTGTGATGGTGAATTTATGATGGTATAAGGCACAAAGCTGCAAAAGAAGCCAACAAAAATATTCTGCCTACTGGTGCTGCAGTGGCGGCCACGGATCCCCCCCTTTGCTTTACTACACAGTCTACATTGATTCAATGATTGTACCTGTTGCGTACCTGTTGCGTTCAGGTTGGATCCACCACTGGGTTGGATGGAACCCCACCCGCTGAAGCGTACCAATGTAATGCTCCAGTCAGGAGAAACGTCTCTACAGAGACGGGATTGAGTAGGCGCCTGGAAAGAGAGAGCGCAAGATCATCAGTATGACAAGATCCAAGTAGGTGATCGTGTTATAGTACCAAGATAGGAAGCCCGAACAAGAAGTACAGGTCGTAGAGTTGTGTTTTGTGAGACTATCTTCATAGGAGTGGAGTGGAGGAGTGGAGTGGAGTGGAGTGGAGTGGAGTGGAGTGGAGTGGAGTGGGAATTGTTCATTGATTATTTGATAATTATGATAAATTAATAGAGCATGCTAGTTGCATCGCCTGGCCGACGTCACAATAGTTAATTCTTGTACCATGATGTGCTCTGACTGACCCTGCTATTCATGTACCTGGTTAAAGGTGAAGCTCCACTAAAACTACTATAAATGTTCGTAGTACAACGTGTGTGATTGTTATTGTACTACCTCGTGCAGTGCAGTTTTATATTGAATACATACAACTGCCCTCAACATACAACTGCCATGAACGTGTCTGAAGTGTGGTGAGTGTGGGTGGTGAGTGTGGGTGTGGTGAGTGTGAATGTCCCTGAAATGACTAGAAGCTCTAATTGAAACTGGAAAAGAGGGAGTGCCTGGACAAAGATAAGCAACTTCTGCTTGACCAAGAGTTAAAAAAACATCTGGCTAAAGTCGAGTACCGTATATGCTCGATCAGAGGCCGCTCTTGTATAAAGGCCGCACTCAAATAGTAGCCTCCCTTGCTAGCAAAATGAAACATTTAGTAGCCGCTCTCAAATAGTAGCCTCATTGAACTTCGACTCTAGCATTTCTGCACGTGGCAGCCAACAAAAATTATTACTAGCAGCTATATAGCTACATGTACGTAGCTACAAGTAGCAGCTTGTTAGTGCTTCCCTTCACAAAGACTTTATCATGGCAGAGTTCAAGTTTATGCAGGTGAAAACAACTTTTGATGACAAACTAAATTATCTGGAGCTAATATACGCCGCTCTTGAACAGTGGCCTCTCTTGAATTGTAGCCTCCTCTTCCAGCAAAATGAAACATTTAGTAGCCGCGGGTCCTGATCAAGCATATACGGTAAGTCCATTGCAATAAAATCTGCACTGTGGCACTACTATACTACACACACACACACAAACACAGGCATAATCTGCGCATTGTAATCCACCCAGAGGAGGATTTGCTCATTAGGTCTCTAATTGCTGTTGTGTTAATTGCATGCCAGTCTCATGAATTAGCCGCCCTTCCTAAGTGAGAGACCTAGGAGCTATAGAGAACACTCCAGCTATAAGAAGCCATCATCTATGATTAAAAGTTATATCCAGGACCATGCATGTACCACAGCAGAAGAGCAATGTATATACGTATATAAAAGTGGACCGTACATGCATGCTACATGCAACAAAGGCCAGCTATTGAGAAGCCTGGCTAAAATCTGACTGTGGGAGGGAGCAGCTCAATACTTGACTGAAAGTGGTCGCAAAGCAGTTAGCCCTTTAACCGCCACGGGCCACGATCGTGGCCCGCAATAAGTGACTTTTTTTGCGAAATTCTAAGTAGCTCGAACTACGCACATCCCTGTATAGAGGAAGAGCTGTAGAATCACGTGCAATTTAGTCTAGAATTTTCCAAGCCACGTTGCTATGTTAAAATTTCATTAGCATCTTACCGCGTACCGCTATGGCTAGATTGTTTACTTGTGCCGATGTGCTTGAACAGCAGCAATGGCGATGTCTCCTCTGGTGATGACAGTGCCTATGAAGGAGAGGGGAGAGTAGGATACCTCCCAAAGGCTACCAGCTTTATGCCAGACGCTGATGCCAGATGCTGATGAACACTGATGAACACTGATGACATGCAGCTAGCTATGGACCAGAACGGTGAAAGACCAGGAGAGGGCTCACTGTGTGACTCTAGTATAGAATATCAGTAGTGTAAGTATAGTATAGCTAAAATAGAATTAGCAGTAATGAACAGTCTTTATGTGAGCTTGTAAATTTCATAGATCGTTCACCGAGCCCCACCTTCTCTCTGATGTCAAGATATAATTATCTTAGCACTGTTACTGTTACATTCATATGATGTGAAAATCAATAGGCTGATCCATGAAAAAAAATTTTTGGATTTTATCTCACCGCTGGCCGGGCATTTAAAATGATAAAATGGGTGGGCGCAATAACTGTGGTTGCTATGGCAACATATGTTGCGTTGCGTGGGCATTCTATTGGTATATGGTATATGGTTGCTAGGCATTTTATTGCCCTGGAAACCCGATAGAGAATTTCACTTCACTGTTAATTAAGAATCCGACGGTTAAAGGGTTGTTCACACAGTTAATGTGCACTCCAAAATGATCTTGTTGTTGCCAAACCAGTTCAAGATACGACCATTCTTCCTCATTAGTATTCACACCTGAGTTTGTCAATGTCGATGGATTGAATTACAGACGGCAAATTTGGAAGTGGCAGGTGCTACATCCATAAGACGCTACATCCACAAGAAATAATATTGTTTTTTGTTTTCGGCCGTTAACGGAGCCCCGGACTATTCAGACGCAGAGTCTGAAACAGTCACACACCATACCTTTCAAGGTGATCGGTTATATCCAGAAGTACTCTGAAAAGCAAGGTGTCCCTGTACCTATATAGAAGTACACGTTGAACCTGACAATCCTGTGACGCAATTGCGTTGTAGACAGTTCCTTTGGATACGTAGTGAAAGAAGCACGGGATGCTGTGTACGATGCCTCATAATTACTGTAGTAACATTCAAGTGGGTCAAATATGTCAGTGACTGGTATATACCATATGGGCCCAGGTTTTTTTTTCTAACATAACAACGAAAGGTGTATGGCCATCAAATTAATGTCCACAGCAACAAGAAGAATCTATCACTGAAACTTGGGTGACGTAGAAGTACCTTATCACTTGTAGTTTAACACCTTGCAGTATCAGGAGCCAGATCTGTAAAATCGTTGCAGTGCAATCGCATGAATGCATCAACCGAAAAGTGCTGAAATCGTTCATGGAGCAGCAATGCACGGACATGCAGCCTCACAAACCAACACGATGTAGGGAGCAGAATGAAACCTTTGGGTCTACTCTACCTGTAACTAACTTAAAACGGTAGCTTTGCTGCTGTTTGTTAGCAGTGCAAGGGCATAAACGAAGGTCACCGTTTACTTCAATTTACGGATGAGGGGCGTGTCTGACAGCTATACCCCGCCCACTTAGTATTACCATGAAATTAATGTTTCATCAACTGTCCAAAACACAGGGAGGGATATAAAAAAATACTTAAAGTGTTGATGAAGCTGCTGAACCTGTAAATAATAACATGATCATGACAGATATGCTTCTATGTGTAATTGCAACTGACTTCTTGTATTGTGAATCGGCATACAACCAGTTCTCATCACACATTGAGGCACAAGGCACATCATTATTAGGTGAATCTGATGGTGAATCTGATATTGTAATAATAAAATAATTAAATTCTGGCTCACAAAGTACATCAATATATGCAACTACGACAACATACGGAGGAAATGTTACTCTATAAATTGTGTAATATAAAAATAATTAACTTAAAATCAGAAAATGTCACCTACGGTAAGAAACATACTTGTGGCAGCCACACGACCTAGCCCTCTTGTACCCTTGGGCTCAATGACATCAACATGTACGTCTGTACATAACAATACAAACCGAACTTTGACCCTATTTCACAAACAAAGAACATACGTACTCTTAGTTTTGGTGGCTGACGCACGACCAAGTCCTCTTGTACTTCACTTCTTCTGCTCAGTGACATCATCATGTAGGTCTGAGTTGGATCCCTCTGTACGTACATAACAATACTGCATGAACTTTGACCCTACTTTAACAAAGAACATACGTACTCTTCGTCTTGGTGGCTGACGCACGACCAAGTCCTCTTGTACTTTGCTTCTTCTGCTCAGTGACATCATCATGTAGATCTGAGTTGGATCCCTCTGTATGAACTTTGACCCTACTTCACAAACAAAGAACATACGTACCCTTCGTCTTGGTGGCTGACGCGTGATCAAGTCCTCTTGTACTTTGCTTCTTCTGCTCAGTGACATCATCATGTAGGTCTGAGTTGGATCCCTCTGTACGTACATAATACTGCATGAACTTTGACCCTACTTCACAAACAAAGAACATACGTACTCTTCGTCTTGGCACGACCAAGTCCTCTTGTACTTTGCTTCTTCTGCTCAGTGACATCATCATGTAGACCCTCTGTACAGAACAATTGTACAGAACAATACGGCATGAACTTTGACCCTACTTCACAAACAAAGAACATGTGTGACCAAGTCCTCTTGTACTTTGCTTCTTCTGCTCAGTGACATCTTCTGCTCAGTGACATCATCATGTAGGTCTGAGTTGGATCCCTCTGTACATAACAATACTGCATGAACTTTGACCCTACTTCACAAACAAAGAACATACGTACCCTTCGTCTTGGTGGCTGACGCGTGACCAAGTCCTCTTGTACTTTACTTCTTCACTTCTTCTGCTCAGTGACATCATCATGTAGGTCTGAGTTGGATCCCTCTGTACGTAACAATACTGCATGAACTTTGACCCTACTTACAAAGAACATACGTACCCTTCGTCTTGGTGGCTGACGCGCGACCAAGCCCTTGCTTCTTCTGCTCAGTGACATCATCATGACATCATCATGTAGGTCTGAGTTGGATCCCTCTGTACATAACAATACTGCATGAACTTTGACCCTATACTTCACAAACAAAGAACGCTGACGCACGACCAAGTCCTCTTGTAGTTTGCTTCTTCTGCTCAGTGACATCGTCATCGTCATGTAGGTCTGAGTTGGATCCCTCTGTACGTAACAATACTGCATGAACTCTGACCCTACTTCACAAACAAACCTACTTCACAAACAAAGAACATACGTACCCTTCGTCTTGGTGGCTGACGTGCGACCAAGCCCTCTGCTCAGTGACATCAGCAGGGGGAGATCGGCCGAGTAGAACTGGATACACTGGCTGTATGCAGATACAGAGTGGCTCTCCTTCCCTCACTCTGCGGGTGCGGCCCGGGCGGTGTTGTAGAAGCAGAAGTGGCCAGCACATGCGGCACCCGAAAGGCTAGTGCTAATCCCTCACCGGGTACTGAAATTTCCACAGCAGGGTCTGGTACCGGGTCGATTCTCGTGAACCATGTAGTCCATTTGCAGAATGCCGGCACCACGTCGGCCATGGGGAGCACAGCAACGAGACAGGTCGGCTCGGAGGTCGTCTAGCAGAGCCAACGCTGTAGTTGGGACTGATTGGGTGGTAGGGGCTGTTTAGAGCTCGTAAGGACAAAGACAGCTCAAGGAGTTAGATGAGTCTTTTCCAACACTCTGGCTACTGAGTCAGATACTGCGCATGCGCGGTAAGGCCAGAGGGCCAAGCCTTTGTTATCATAGCGTGTACCCGAAGTAACGCCACGGTTAGGGTACTTCCCCGTACGTTTAACTACATTAAACTACATTTAAATTCGTTACTTACAAATCAGTACTGCTGAAAACTTGAATGGAAGAACTACTCACCTGATATCATTGATATATTCCATGACAACAGAAAAGTGTGGACCAGCTACAGTTTGAAGGAACTAGATGTAATGAACAAAGCAAGTATGATAATTATATCACGTTATATTTAATTAAAGGGATGATATATCATTCCTGACTACCAAGATTATCATCATTAACACACAGGAACAGAGGGCAACGTAACAAGCATGTCTAATCGGACTGTTGATCAGAATTTCACTGTGAGTTAATCAATTTTTATATGATCGTTCTCACTTCCAGCCTGGATTCTTTGTGGAATGATGAGGTTCATATTAAGGTATGATACATGTACTAAAAAGATAGCATATTACACAGAATGTATTATACTATTACATAACGTATGTGATGGAGAGAAATGCTTGGTGTTAATTTGTATGTATGCATGCATGCATAATTATACGCATGTGATAATCATGTCATACTCATAATAGGCTGATTTGGTTCTGAAAAACGTCGCTGATAAATCTGAAGGAAGGGGAAATTATTTTATTATTCCTACACATTTATTATTCCTACACAATACTCTCTTGCCAAAGGACAGTTGACTAGTCAAGCAAGGAGGGAATTGTCCAGTCTATTTCGAGCAAAGTATCCAACGATAACGCAAGTATATTGATGTTGTTTATTGATGTTGCAAAATTATCATATCAATCAAAGGAACAAGATACCGTCTTGGAACAAGATATGTAAGTACAGCACACATTGATTATCAAATTGTGTACTCTTGGTTCATGGAGTAGAGCAATTCAACAAGGCTCAAGAATATGCATAGAAAACCGAGAGCATGTTACCCAAGCGAAAACGAGCCTCTAACCATGCTTGTGGATCTGATCAAGCAAGCACAAAATCTTTAGATTCAACTTCTGTACAAAGACATACCACTCTCCTTTAACTTTAAAAGGAATGGTCCAAAACAAACTTATGTCTGAGCTGGGACCTCACCGTCGATCTTTCATACAAGTAGCTGTTCTCACACCGTTGACTGAGTATGTCTATGTAAGTTCACTATTATTCATGTAACAAGACCTGCTATGGTATATAGCTGTAAACGTTTTGTTTCTCTTTATTTTCAAGCAGTTGATCAATGAATTTTCTCAAATTACGGGAAAGGGGGACCTAAATTCTACTGTTGGAAAGAATTTGAATCAAAGAGTGTTAAGAAGCAACAACAACTCACAATCCACTAGTAACACAACCTAGTAACACAACCATGCATATCTTCCAATAACAATCGTCTTACATTTTTATTCAGTTCTGAAGATGCTAATTCTCAGAAAAAGAAGAATGCAGTACAGACGATCATTGTCAAGCTCAATGTATGTAATTGTTATGTACGAGTTTACTGATAAACTTGATACTTCGAGAATGGATTCTCATCCTGTGCATGTGTACACGCGTATATGTGGGGGGGGGGGGGGGAGTAGCAAGGTGAACCTACATAATTATGTTAATAGCATGCACATTGGATTTGTTATAAGAGATTTGTTATAAGAGATAAAAGGTCGTGCACAAATATATACATTTATGCACTGCCTTTTGTTTTTCCGGATGTCCGCGAGCTGGACCACATGGCGGAAATCCAGAGCTCGAGACCAGTACCAGATAGACCTAACACATCATGGATAAGAAAGATGGAGGAAACTGCCCTTGAATCTGGATCAATGTACTTTGTCGTCGTTGAAAAGGAGATGTATGAAGTGGACTTGTATGAAGTGGACTCCTTCTTTGAAGCTACGTCTTTGATATCGAGTCACTGTAGAAAAGTTTGCATAGTTAGTGATATATATGTTTATGTACGTATATCTTTATAATTTTACAGCTATATCTTTATCTAGGTTTATGTACTTATAATCATAATCATAATCATCATGCTTTGTTATGTTAAGTGAGCTGGTCATTAGCATGCATGCAATAATTTTATACGCTTTTGCATGAAGCGTAGCTATGACAACTATACACCTATACCTACCCACTACCAGTGCTTTAAACGAGCATGCTGACTATAAAAGGGCGTGCCCAGGACAGCTCCGACCAGATGCAATGGGAAAATGGGGAAATTAAAAAATGGCAAAAGATGAATTTGTTTAAGTCTTGCAAAAAGACGCCCTTGACGTATAATACACATTCTTTCTTGATGCGCCTTCTTCCGAGTATGTGAGCTCTCGCACAAGGTAGTTCGTTCAAACCAGAACAAAAAAATGGCTGAAATTTCATTTCGTGCTAGGCACGGTTTTAGGTACCAACTGGAGCTGAAGTTCGAGGCCAAGAAGACGTTCGGGGACAGAGTCTGCCCTGGCTCTCATGTCGTGCCGAGAATTCAGACAAGTTTGTCATTTCTGTTTCACTGGCAATGACAACACCATTTGTGAGCAAAAAACATTTTCCCGTCTGTGTGCTAGTCCATGTCAGTGCCAGTCGTACGCCCACCACTACTCTTCAGGTAACGCCTTATTAAAATTTTTAGTAGAAGGGGCACGTCCTCCGTTGAATTTCAATGTGACAATTGCGGAAGGCGTCAGTGGTGGGCTAGCTCACGAACACTAGGTGGACGATACATTGTCAACCAGAGTCATTATTTTTATTTACTTGACTTTTTGGTCCAGGACTGTGCTGGAGTTCTACCGAGTCAGTACATCCACTTCAGTAGCGATACCGGCTTAGGAGTGCATGGTACATTTCTTCAGGTTTTGGAGTTTCTCAAATGGCATAATAATAATGTATGGTTACAGCTGCTCAAATGTGTCAGAACCGAACATCATTGTGCACAGACTCGAGAAGTTGCATGTACCAAGATAGTTCTTCCGCAGGTTCTGGAAAAGGTATCAACATGCCCATGCCTTAATTATTGTGTACATATACTGTCGTAGGTCTCAACATAGTTGAAGTAGCTCATGACAATCAACCTCTAGCGAAGAAATGCATCACTGATGAGCTGAACCTTGTGAATTCATACGACACCTGGCACGGTAAGTGATAACAACGAAGTCGGTGTAATTGTGAAGAAAATGGCGAAAATAGCCAAGAAGGCTCAAGGAAAGACCTGGTTTCCAGAGTTATCTGACAAATGAAATTGCTGAGTCACATAAATATAATCCCCATTAGGTAAAAGTACAAAAATCAACTTGTACTACTGTATGAAGAACTGTGCTCAGTCAGCAGAAAAGCTGCGGAAGGTTATGTTTACATGTATTATGTTAATTGATATTATTGTTCTTATTGTTCTGCCAAGCACGAGGGCTGTGACAAACCTCATTCTGCCACCGTCCAGGTTACAAACCCTCTAAGATCAAAATTGAAGCTTATAAGGCGGCATGCGGAGTCATACTGTCGAGTGACGACTTTCAATTATTATTATAGATGATTTTATTTCATGCGTTGTGTTTATTTGCAGTGTCGTGACACGTTCTGGGTCGAGTCTTTCAATCACCAGCTACTCACAAACGTACCAAAACGTATTCACTTTGGATCAAGTACTTTTGAAATGAGAACCTGACTATTATGGACTGGGTATGTTGTACTACCTACTGTATACAATGGAATATGTATTTACATTACAGAACGAGAACGTATGTAGAGAAAGTAGTAGAGAAAGTAGACTAGTGAGCAACATGAGGAGGCCTGAACGTAGGACTGCCATGAAAGTGCTGGTGAAGAAGACATTTTTAAATTTGTGGACAATATATGGGAGTGCTACATTCAGCAAAGATCCATGGTGTCGTTTCATCTATTTACACAATTTGTGTACAGTGAGATTGATGATGCTGAGCAACCGTCAGAAGAGCCAACACATTGGGTTGATGATCTGACAAACGATGGTGCTCTTTTATACTCAGATGTGGACGATGAACTTTAATGAACTTTAAAGTAAGTATGTAATAACTATTACACAGTCAAATGGCCAAGGTACCGGAAGTCCATGTAAATGCCTAACGGTTAATTTAATATGCATTTCCAATTACGTCATATTGGAGAGTAAACAAAAACGAGGGCTTGAGTTTGAGGCCAGTTTAGAAGCACATGTTAGCACTACAAACTGGAAGGGCATCATCTCAGCTACAGGTGGATATCAAGTTTGTGGATTTTAATCACGCTTGAGCTTGGCAACAAGCCAGTATGTGGATCAAGTGTCTTTACTTCTGCTTCTGCATTATCAGTTCCCCACCAGATCACAACTTTGAAGTTGGTTATCTTGTACAGGTAGGTCTATTCTATGTTGTGAATGATTATCTAGTTGTTCTCACCGTTTCTGTGGGTTTTACGCAGCTTGAAAATTTCATGGTTTCTCAAGCTGTACACTGTACAGCAAGATGGAATAAAAAATAGTTCGTGTCCCAATTTTAAATTAGGTCTGTCAGGTCTATAGCTAAGTTGTTAATGTGCTTTATAATGAGAAAATCAGGCTTATAGGCATGCAATACCACAGTCATGGGTGAGTGGGCGTACAGTAATCAATGCTTGTGTTTTAGTGGCGCTCTAAACACACTCAGTCAGGACGTTTTTGCTGTAGTTTACAGAGCAACTCACAGTCATTATATTCATGCAGGAAAAAATTATAGCTTTAACAGTAAAATCTGGCTGTGTATTGCTCAACGGCCAGTACCAGGATTTGAGGTGGGAGTACTCGGAGGCATATGAAGAATGGGGGGAGACTAAAGACTGGAGAACACTATACTCAGAGGACAATTCTGATCTATTCTAGCCCTTTTACAAAGGGTCTTTTCTGCACAGAACATTTGATTCGTCAGGATTGTGGACAGTGGATGTCACATGCTCTTTTTTGAGTGAAAACGTTTCTTAACAGATCTCATTTTGATTCCCCTGTGTATTTTAACTTCCCAACTTCCCCGTCACATGCTCTTTTTTGAGTGAAAACGTCTCTTAACAGATCTCATTTTGATTCCCCTGTGTATTTTAACTTCCCCATTGTAGATCTACGTGGTTGCTACAAAACTGGACAACATTTCAATTTATGTGGTTAGTGTGTAAAATCATGCCCAACTTTTGTATTCTCTACCGGAATAATTATTCAGTAGAACAGCTTAAATTTTGAAATACAATGGTATTAACCTGTAAACAACCGATATACCAAGTTTGGAGTTGGTATGGGGTGGGGAACTGATTTTGCATCAGCTAATGAACAGGTAAGTCAAAACCATAAGATTTTGGTGGTTTCACAAAAGGCTCTGTGTAGAACTTGTGATATAGATATTGTTATGAAGAGGATGCAATAAGAATAAATAATATAAAATTATATATTTAGTACCTTCAAGGAATAAAATGTTACACTAAGCTAAAGTTTGTACAAAAATTGAGCTTGAAACCGCATATCCAAATGGACAACAGGAAGTACTTCCGGTCTGAGAAATAAATTTCTGCCTTGGCCATTCGACTGTACATGGCTATGATTAGCAGTTTATTTGCACTGTTATACCTTTGATCTCAAAAGGCAACACAAAAATGGATTGCATATGATTTAAACTTACTTTTAGCACACAATGAGGCATTATGTCCCTCCTGTCATTTACAGTAGTTTTGGTCAGTTTATACTTCCACACCCCTGACTTTCCCGATAGACTCCAGAACTTCGTGTACAGCCTGTACCTCTTTGTCATATTCCGCAAATCTGGTGCAGATGCTCCTATCAACCAGCCAGGGGATGTGGCTACAACACAAGGTGTGAGAGGTGGCAAAATGGACAAGCTTTGTCTCCCCCCAGTGCTGGAAGTTCACTACTACTACTACCACCTATAATTTAATTTACTCGTACATTATTATGTGTTAGTGTGTTAGTGACTTATGCGTTTCCGTCCACCTATAAAAAGATAACTTACGTTTACTTTTGTAATCAGGTGATCCCGCCTCTTCGCTGGAGGGAGAGCTTCTTCCCTTGATACCGTGCACCCACTTGACAACCCTGATGGTAGTACAGATTTTGTTGGATATAATAATGACAAAATTATTTTCAGATTCACCTTCTTCAATGACGTAGTTGCAATACTGAAGTGATCCTCCAGAAACTAAGTTGCTCACTGTAGCTGACCTGAACCTGAACACACATTTTATTTCCATTCTACCTACCTTGAGCCTGTCAGCTCTTAGTTACTCTTTTTTGTTGCTAATTTGTTGCTAAGAAAAAAACAACCTGGAATGTATATTCCCCTCCCCCTTGTCCTCCCCCTTGTGTTTGCGCGAATATTTAACATGTGTTTGAGTGGCTTCTGAGCGGTTTTTGTGCAAGAGATAAAAGAACTCGTTACTAAGGCTTGAATGGAAATTTCGGGGTCAAAGGTCGCGTCCTGGGCAGCTCTTTTTATACTCAGAATTCCAGAAGTGACTAATCCGGTAATTAAAGCCAACATGCTTGTTTAATAACACTATTGTGGGTGTATACGTAGTTGTAAAAGTTACACACAGTTTGGAGTTGCAGCAACTCCAAGGAAATGCAAGTACAGCACATATTAATGCTGTTAAAGCTCAAAAACCAGGTTACGGTCAACCGTTTGCTCATTAATTATTTATGAGCTAGATGTAGTGGTCTTTTCCAGCTAGAATGAGTAGAATGAGCTGGAAGTCCAGCTGAACGCAGTAGTCATTTCATGGCTCGAATAGACATTTTTACTATAAAACTTAGGTACAGCTAGTCTTCACTATATGCAGGGCGGGTCGAAGAGATATTTCGAAAAAAGGCTACTGTTTTCCTTGGCTCTGGCCGCCATTTTAAGTGGAGTTAGTCTACATATTATTATTTTGTGAGAAAAAAAACGCTTAGACCCGCCCTCCAGAATGGTAAGAAGCATCCAAGAACACAGAGCTAGAAGTGTTTTTGGAAGTTTAAAATGACTACTAGTTTTGTGGTGCTGTAAAACTCCATATATGGGTGCCATATTTGGTACAATGGGGTGTTACAATAGCACCACATTTTTAACAGTGTAGAAACTTGATTATAAGCGTATCTTTATTTTAAGCGCATGCTCGACTGCAAGCTTTTTATACTCCGCGCTTTTAAATGAAATTTTAGAATTGATTCAGCTAATTTTGAGCTAGTTAGCTGGTGATATTCGAGACTCTCTGGGCATGCTGTTACCTGTCTGATCGTCCTTTTATTCCAAGTTCCTGTTATTAATAATTATGTATTTATATGATGTTAAATGAACTGTAACATAATAGTATGAGGGTTGCCTGCTTGCTCACTTTCTAGCCAGCTTGCGAGTCAGCTCTCATCACAGAGACATCGGTGGGGCTTGAAATGACTGCATTATAGGCGCATTCTCGAATATAAACGTATAGAGCTCTGCTATTGACCCTAAAAGCGCATGCACTAATAATCCAGTTTCTACGGTAGTACATGCAGGCAACTTTGGAGGGTGTGCACAGATCGATCACTGCCTAGTGAGGGATCCTAGCGAAGGTGTGGCTGTGCCTTTGAGATGGGACATTAATGTATTCTGACAAAAAGCAATTATACAGCATACAATTTTCATCGTTACCTGACATTGTACGCCATGTTACTACGGTTCACACGACAGGTAAGTAATATGCCCATCACTCTAATGTTCGTAGTAATGCAGTTGACACAGCAATTTTTCAGTGGAAATCCATACACGTAAGTATGTTCTGGCTATAGGCCAGTCTGAAAACAATAAAAGAGGTGCCAAAGCTACACACATTATATATAATAATTATCATGATGAACATTAATTTTTGCTGCACACAAATCCACGAAATAAAATCCATTCTACAGGCAAAATCCAGAATCACAGGCAAACTCAAAGAGTGGGTGATGATCAAACGATTGATGCAAGTCTAGCTGCATCTGCAGAGCCTTGCAGCTACCAATAGCTAGCGTTCTAGTGCAGAGCTAACTACTAAGTAGAGTAGCAACACTCGGTGAACAAGTTTTGCTACGCACTCTTTTGAAATGAACTAAGCATTATTTACAAATTAAAGTCCAAGAAAACATTACTAGAAACCTACAGAAACTCTTACTTGCACTTGATTGATCATTGAGCAGCTGTAGCAGTCTACATACATACACAGACTACATACATACACAGACAGACAGACACACAAACACAATACTCGCTTGCACATGCGCACCGAGGCACAACAACAACCTGACGTATTGGCCAACCAGACAATCAAAATTGCTGGATTATGCAGACCACAGAAATACATTGGTCAACATTATATAATACATGCAGTGACAAGTCAGATGCAGTGAAAAGACAGAGAAACCAGACAGAGAAACCAGGCTGAAAACAACAACAACCTGACGTATTGGCAATCGAAATCGCTGGGAGGATATCAAATTTGCCGGCCTATAACCGAAACGACCTATAATTGGTCAACCAACCCTTGGGGTCAAAGAGAGTGAAACAATTAGGAAATTTGACAAGTTCTTGAAAGAAGTTTAGATAAGCATATCAGAAGGAGGAAGCCTGATATGAAAAGTGCTACAGAGGAGGTGGCTACGCATCTTCTTTGCTAAGGGCTGATACGTAATAGCGCAATGTGCAAAATAAAAAGCAGAGCACATCTGTTTCCATTAATCTACTATTAATTTCTACGTATGAAATTATAACCACAGCTAATCACTTTGCAGTGGAAACTCGTATAACGGACTCTCTAAATAGTCGAAAACGATTTTACGGCAAGTTTAAGTCAAGAGTATATTTCGAGGGATATAAACTAAGCTTTTCATTAAATCAGCAAAATAAAATAATACATCCGCTATAATTATTATACGCTATAGTACGGTGGGATTAATCAGCATTGAGCTGTTCAACTGTTGCTGCTATACACTCTCATATAGGTTAGTTGATCTAGGAGGTTGGACGTAGCACTGGTAAGTGTACTTATTCACTATCAGCCTCTAATCCAGTAGTCGTAAGTAAAGAGGTGGTGAAGTATTTGGTTGGACGTAGTAAAGAGGTGGTTAAGTAGTTGATCCAGCACTGGTAAGTGTAGTCATTATATTCACTAATCCAGTAGTCATAAGTAAAGAGGTACTTTATCAAGGAGGTTGCACGTAGCACTGTAAGTAAAGAGGTGGTTAAGTAGTTAATCCAGCACTGGTAAGTGTAGCCAGTAGTCTCGTAAGTAAAGAGGTGGTTGTTGGACGTAGCGGTTAAGTAGTTGATCCAGGAGGTTGGACGTAGCACTGGTATAAGTGTATAGTCATTATAATTATTCACTATCAGCAGTAGTCATAAGTAAAGAGGTGATTAAGTACTTGATCGAGGAGGTTGGACGTAACACTGGTAAGTAAAGAGGTGGTGATCCAGCACTGGTAAACGTAGTCATTATAAATTATTTACTATTAGCCTCTAATCCAGTAATCGTAAGTGAAGAAGAGGTGGTTAAGTACTTGATCGAGGAGGTTGGACGTAGCACTGAGGTGGTTAATTAGTTGATCTAAGTATAGTTATTATATTCACTATAATCCAGTGGTCGTAAGTAAATAGGTGGACGCAGCACTGGTAATTATAATAATTATGCCTCTAATCCAGTGGTCGTAAGTAAAGAGGTGGTTAAGTACTTGATCCAGGGGGTTGGACATAGCACTGGTAAGTGTAATTAATTATTCACTATCAGTCTCTAATCCAGTAGTCGTAAGTAAAGAGGTGGCTTGATCGAGGAGGTTGGACGTAGGTAAAGAGGTGGTTAAGTAGCTGATCCAGCACTGGTAAATGTAGTCATTATAAATTATTTACTATTAACCTCTAATCCAGTAGTCGTAAGTAAATAGGTGGACACAGCACTGGTAAGTGTACTCTAATCCAGTGGTTGTAAGTAAAGAGGTGGTTAAGTACTTGATCCAGGGGGTTGGACATAGCACTGGTAAGTGTAGTCATTATAATTATTCACTCTAATCTGGTAGTCATCTGGTAGTCCAATATTAGTCGTGTTATTTTAGGATTACAATGCACTGTCATAATTATATAATCAATGGATACAGGCTTAGGTTGATTATGGTGCCACACAAGACAAGATTTCGTAACTACAATAGTGAAAAAAGAACGATAATATTCCCACTGTCCCCATGGTGTTTTTGAGTGTGGTAGGCCCCTAATATATGCAGACAACTTGGGAGAACGAGAGTGTGTGCACAGATCCACTGCGTTCTCCAGTGTCGCTGCTTTTTGTTCCTTTAGTGACGATGTGCCCGAGTATTTTGTGCCCTTGTTGATTTGATGGGACATTAATTGACTCTGCAGATCATGCATGTTCATATGCTTCTTTACATCATGTTTCCATGCAGCTATCTTGGTAGTATATCCGGTGGATCGAAGAGCAGTAAGGTGCAAACGGAGGCTGCAGACGCAAAGGTGGCAGATTGGAAGAATGTCATCAACATCACCAAAATCAAACTCTGGCAGATTTGGGGATTGGGCCAAGTGGCCAAGTCTCAAAGCTGAATGTGATATCTATCACAAGCACAGACTTCGTTATTCACCGGTGAGTGTAGCTACACATGTTATGTACAAACAATAATATCCCAACAAAATAATTTGCAAGATGCCAACTGACCTCTCACAGGATGAAGAGAAGTTGGTTGGAAGAGCGCATGCAAGACCAAAACTGATGGACTTAAGAAGGGAACCAGCAACTCCTTCTCTCCGCTCAGAAAGAAAGAATATATTTCAAAACACCCTGATGAGCTCATCAGCTTTCTTCAGGTGGGGAGATTTGAGACGGTAAGCCTTCTACATGTTAATAATTATGCCAACTATAACCCAGGTTCCTAATGTGCTATAGTGTGTACACGAAATACCAGCGCCAGGGAGCAGTGGTTAACATGACAATGGAGACGAAGGAAGAATTCAAGGTGGTGTCAGTCTGGGAGCACAAGGCACATGGGGCGACCAGAATAGAGAAAATATACCAGCTAATACTTGACCAATCACCAGGGGAGGTGAACAACACTGATCTAGTGTTTAGGACTGCGGCTAGGGGGAAGGTTACTCTCACCTCCTCGGGGTTGAACTAACGAAGCTGGGAGACAACTTTGGGAAAAAGTTTGCTAATTTAAGAGTTGAACTAACACTGGTTTTAACGAGTGTTGCAAGCGTGCTCTTGCTAATGCCTCGTTATGCTTTCGCTCAAAAAGTATTAGTGTTATAGTAGTTTCTATAATGAGTTTCCAGTCACTTCTCCTCAAGTCCCAGCAACCGGTGCTGGACCCTCCTCGTCGACTTTTCTAACGCTTTCAATAGCATTGACCGGGAAAGCATGTTTGTCGAGCATATCCCCTCTCTCCCCCTGGATTGAAGCTTGCCAGCCTAACCTCCTGCTAGGAACCCACTCCCTACTCAGCTGCAGTGGAGTTCCGCAGGGCGATCCCCTGGTCACCCTCCAACCTATCATTGACTGCATTCAATCGAAAGTGACCCTCAACGCATGGTATATGGATGATGGCACTCTTGTAGGATCCCCCAACGACCTCCTGTCCGTCATGAAGGTCCAGGAATTGGAATTGGCCTACACTTATATAAAGCCAAGTCTCTCCTATACATCCCGGCTGACGCTGATGATTCAGTTCGCCAGGGTTTCTCTCTCCTCGGCTGCCCCGTCGGGCCTACATTTCAAACCCATGTAGATAAGATCAAACTCTCTTTGAACCTCACAAACCACTCGCTCTTCCAAAAGTTGTTTCAGTCCTTCGGGCTTGCCCCCCAAGCCACGTCAACAGTACCACTCATGATTTCGTATCTTGGGCGGGCCTCTATCGGACTGGTCTTGGCAGAAGGCTTGTTTTAAGGACTCCGCAGTGCCCCACTTCATGCCCCTGCTGCTTTTTTGGATTCATCTCTTCGCTCTGCTCCTCTGATTGAAGGTCTGCTTGGCCGCCCCCCTCCCTCCTCGGCCCCCTTGACCGAAACAGTGGCTTCCATCGCCTCTTCCTCCGACAGGCAGACCCCGGGTGCCCTCTCCGCTGCCATCGACAGCTCTGCTGCCTGTTATCCTTCAGCCCCTCTCAACTCACGCCCACGACTGGTTGAATGTCTCGGAGAGTTTCGTTCTTGTCTTTGCTACTGGCTTGGGGTCCCTCCCATTGAACAACGACCAGTTTACCTGCCCCGAGTGTCGCTGTGTTGCTGACCCCTTCGGTGACCACCAGATGGGCTGCGGGGGCAATAGTGACCGTTTCAGTCGTCACAACGCCATTTAGAGATGTGGTCTTCAAGGCCGCTCTGGGCCCTTCCATTGAAACTCGCCCTGCAGACGTCCTTCTCCCTAATTGGTCCAGCCGCTCTCGACGTCCACGTCTCATAAACTCAAACCATTGCCTTACTACCATAAAAGTATACAAAACAAAAACCCCAAAATAAAGATACACCAAAATTAATGAAGATAGTGAAATTCCACAAGTACATTACCACAATACACAAGCCTGCCCCATTACATAAAGAAACATCACATGATAATCCTAAAAATAGTCTATCAATCTCTTCTCCACCTGGCCTACCTGAAAGATGACAAGTGAACTAATGTAAGCTAAATGCATGCACACACTTTAAATACTGATATATAATATATAAGGTATACAGTAAGTAAGAAGATGGGATGAAAATTCAGAATTGAGCATTCCGTGTAGGATGTGTGGTTGAAAGCCATCATCCACCCTATACCCTTTGTATACCTTCTATAAACACACCCGTACATTGTACGGAACTGACTGGGTCCAGTGATTCAAAACACTTAAGAAACCAGCCAGTCGGATGTTGGTTCCTCAGCTGTCTTCCCAGTGGCAGCAACCCCTATACTTGTATAGGGGTGAGGTTGCCATACACGAAAGATCTATTCAACCTAACATTAGACCATAGAACAATTTGCCCCAGCAGTACAAAATTAATAATTAATAGTAGGAAAAAATTTAAAATTTAAATCCTTTCTAACCACTCAATACAGCTTCGAAGTCCAAACTCACCTACGTGAAAACGCCTCACTCCATAGAACGTACGTAGACCAGAAAACAAGCCTCGAGAAAATTCTTTCCTACCAAAATCTGATAGCAACCTACAGGAACATCCCAAAACAATATAAACCGAATCTGTTAACCATATCAGCCAACGAAGACGACATCAACAGCCAGTTCCTCAGCTCATACAAACAGCTTTTCTTCGACTACCTAACGAAAGTGATCACACAAAACACCATCAAGCTAGGAACAATCCAAAGTAAGCTAGCCAACATCATACCCCAAGCTGAAAAACATCTCGCATCACTTAACTTATCGCCAGAACAAACAGCAGCTCTGCACAACAATTTTCTCAAACAATGCCAAGCAGACACTGACACAGAACCCAGACCAAAAATACAGCGAATCAAAAGCAAGAAAACACCTAAGCCAACCAAAGAGGGAAAACGAAAAACAACGGTGAGTCAACCAGCCCAAAAGAAACGCAAGTTATCCCACAACCAGACAAATCCGACCAAGTGCCCAATTACATCACCCACAAATGCACAAACCCACAAATGCACAAAATTCTTTTTTATCTCTAGGCCCCCAAGCCAATTCAACACCGACTTAAGCGTACACAACTTAAGTTCAATGGATTTACAGGATACCGACCTCGCTCTTCTTAATAAAGGACTCTCTTTTTCCCCCACTCCGAACGCCCCCACCATCACCCAACACCTCGAACTTTTAAAACAATTCGACAAATTAATATGCACAAACTTTACGTCCAATCTATGTACATGCAACCCGAAAACCACAGACAAAGGAAACAGTCAAAACCCAAGTATCACAGGACACACAAAACCCTTTAATTTACCGACGAATGAAATTTCTACCTAAACCATCACACACATCTATTACTCAAATCTACTAGGGGGAACCCATTCTAGAAGCTTACATAGACACAACAAAGAACTCCTTGAATGACCAATTACCGGCACTTTTCAAGCAACAAAAACAAATCTCCCTAAAAAACAAAAAATCGCAAAAAACCGTTTCGTAAAAAATAGAGCAGCACTCACAATCAAACCAGCAGATAAAAACTTGGGCATAGTGACCAGCGACTATATACAAATATGTGCATCAATACATATGTACAAGTAGACACCTTCCCAGCCACAACAATCCACCGAAATCTCCAAAACACTGAGCATTCAAGAGTACTGAAACCTCATAAAAACCTTCACAATTTTCTTCTACCGCAACCAAATAAAACACGGACACTCAAATTCTATGGTATACCAAAAATCCATAAAAAGTTCACCAGCCTACCACCAGTCCGCCCAATAGTATCCCACTCAAACTCGCTACTAGCACCAACGGCCAAGTTTATTGATCACGTCCTTCAACCTCTCGCCCGATCACATCAAGACTTCCTTCTCAACTCCAGCTCTCTCCTTCGTATACTCTAATATATACATATCCCAGACGATGCCTTTTTGGTCACAATCGATGTAGAAAGCCTCTACCCATCAAATCGTCTACAAGAAATGCACGCCAAAAAACATCTACTCCTGTTCGATCCTATTAAACTGTTGCACACCAATGTCACTTCGAACTTTTTCGCTTTAAACAAATCAAAGGGACAGCACAGCGATGGGAGCTGCTTTCTCACCCACCATTGCCATTTTGGAAAAGTTCATTGCATCCCAGCCCAAAAAACCACACCTCCTAAAAAGGTACATAGTATCATTTGGGAACACTCCCTAGAAGACCTACTAACCTTCCTCTCAGCAACACTGAGATACACGTGGACATTCTCCAAAACATCAGTCGATTATTTAACGGGTCTCACTTTCCCAGCAACAAACCTGTTGGACACAAAAACGTTCCAAAAAACTCAAAACTTATACCAATACCTACACTTTAATTCATGTCATCCAATGTCAACATTCAAGGGCCTCATAATAGGAGAATGCAGATACGTAAGAATTAATTCGTCAAAGGACAACTATCTAGCGACCCTAGAACAGTTCAAACAAAGGCTATACAAAAGACAATAAATATCCCACAGCGCGCTCGTCAACAAAAAAACTTGAAAAATCAATTACGAACAAAGACAGAACTACCTGAAAGAACCCACCATCGCAAATATCTCGAAGCCAAAACCAACTTTTAAGTGTCTGCCTCCACCACAAAGGCAATCATCCTACAACATTATCGTATGGTTCAGAGATTTGCACCAAGACCTAGATTTATTCCTCTAAGGCACGGAGAAGACCTAATTCGTGCAAAAATATACCCCACAGATGAACAATTCGTTGACATGGTACTCACCACCAGCCAAGAGTTCCACAGCCTCAACACAACAGCACATCGCACAATGCTACAAGGCTGTTATATCCTTGATAGCCTAGCGATACTCTAGATCAGCCTTATAGATATATTGTTACTCTGCACTATATCTAGGGACAGGGGTTCACCTAGCATCTGAATCTGATAATGACAACTGAACACTGTGCACAAACACTGACTTAAATACACACAGAAACAAAACCAGTTTAACTAGAACTAAACAGGTCAGACAGGAAACCATACCTAATAATATGCATACAGAGACTACCACTAAAACCCACAAATATGTACTACTAATAATAAGGTTAAGTCTAAAGAGTTAGTCAGAGTTACCACATCTCCTCCCCTCTAAGATTGTTGGCCATATCGGTCGGGAGGTCGTGTTGTTCTATTTGAACGTCTCACGGGCATATCTTCCGGAGTTGGGTCTGCTTGCTCAGGGGAGTCGCTATTCGTTTCCGGTACTATGTAATCGTCATCCTCCTCTGATGTAGTTATGATCGCTTGTCTATTTCTCAACTGGTCGATGTGTCTTTTCACCACTTGTCCAGTCTCCAATTCCACCATATATGTTCTGGTTCCTAGAACCTGTGAAATCTTTCCCGGCAACCATTTGTCACCTGGCCGAAAATTCTTGGCATAGACTGGATCGCCTTCTAGGTATAAGCGTTCCCTCTGCGTTTTGTCGTGGTTCACTTTCTGAGAGTTCTGTTTTTCTTCTACTCGTTTGGCTAGATCAGGATGTAACAAATCCAAATGTGTTCTCAGTTTCCTTCCTAGAAGTAGTTCTGCTGGCGTTCTTCCAGTAGTGGCATGAGGTATCGTTCGATACTTGAACAGTATTCTTGCTAATCGCAAATCAAAATCTCCTTTAGAGTTCTTTCTCAGCCCGTTCTTTATCACTTGTACTGCTCTTTCCGCCAAGCCATTCGTTGCAGGGTGATACGGGGCAGTGGTACGGTGTCTTATTCCATTGCTTTTTGCAAATGTTTGGAATTCCTCGCTTGTGAACGATGTACCGTTATCCGAAAATATCAATTCTGGGAGACCATGAGTCGCCATCAGGTTTCTTAAAACTCGAATGGTTGCTGCTGATGATGTAGAGGCTACTGTCACTGCTTCTATCCATTTAGAATGTGCATCTACCACAACAAGGACCATCTTTCCTTCCACTGGTCCCAAATGATCGATGTGTATCCTTGACCACGGTCTTTTAGGCCATTCCCAGGGGTGCAGTGGAGCTTCAGCAGGTGACTTTTGATTCATTTGACACTTCTCACAGGTTTGCACTTTTCCTGTAATATCTGAATCAATTCCTGGCCACCACACGACTTGTCTCGCTAGGAGCTTCATTTTCGATATTCCGGGGTGTCCTTCATGTAATAGGGCCAGTACATCTGGTCTTCCAACCACTGGGACGATGACTCAATTTCCCCAAAGCACACAGTCGTCAATCGTGCTGAGCTCGTCTTTTCTTTGTTGATATGGAGCTAACGCATCCTCGCTTTCTTCCCTCCATCCTTTCATTACGAATGTTCGTACTCTACTGAGTAGGGGATCACGATCTGTCCATTTTCGAATCTGTTTCGCCGATATGGGGGATGCTTGCAAGGTTTCCAGTAACAGGACCACTTCTGCAGGAACTTTCGCTTCTCTAGGTGTGTCTGGTAGAGGTAATCTACTCAGGCCATCTGCATTTGCAATTTTCTCTCCAGGTCGGTATGAGATCGAGTACTGGTATGCACTGAGGGTTAGGGCCCATCGTCGCAGTCTAGCAGATGCCATGGCTGGAATTGCCTTGTTTTCATTTAACAAATACTGTAGGGGTTTGTGATCGGACACGATGGAAAATTTCCTCCCATAAATGTATTGATGAAATCGTTTGACGCCAAATGTAATCGCTAGGGCCTCTTTGTCTAGCTGTGAGTACCTCTGCTCCACCTCGTTCAGGGTTCGAGAAGCAAAGGCAATTGGTTTCTCTGTACCATCCTCTTGTATGTGAGATAGCACTGCTCCCACTCCGTACGGTGAAGCATCAGCCGCCATTGTGAGGGGTTTAGACGGGTCATAGTGTTCTAGCACCGGTGACTTTGTTAGTTGTTCTTTAACCGTCTCAAAGGCTTTTCTCTCTTGGATCCCCCATTTCCATTGGGTCTTCTTTTGAAGTAACCGATACAGTGGTGCTAGATTGCTCGATACGTCCTTGATGAACTTGCCATAGTAATTCACCATTCCTAGAAATGAGCGCAACTGTGGTACATTCTGAGGCGCTGGGGCTTCTCTGATGGCTCTGACCTTGGTCTCTGTTGGTTCTAAACCATTTGCTGAGATCGAATGCCCAAGGTATTCCACCTTGTCCAGTAGAAACTGACACTTTCCTTTCTTCAGTGTGAGATTTTCTTCTCCCAGTCTGGTTAAGACTTTGTCGATATTTTGGAGATGTTCCTCCTCTGTTTCTCCTGTAACCAAAATGTCATCAATGTACACTACCGTCGAAGGAATGTCTCTAAGCAACCCTTCCATAGCCCTTTGGAATATGGCTGGAGCGGAGTGTACCCCGAAAGGTAGTCGGTTATACCGAAACAAACCCTTGTGGGTGTTGATCGTGACACTGTCCTTGGACTAAGAGTCCAAAGGAATCTGCTGATACGCATGAGCGATATCTAGCTTGGTAAATTTCTTCCCCCCTGCTAGTCGAGCAAAGAGGTCTTCGATTTTGGGTAGAGGGTAAGGGTCAAGCTTAGCCGCTTTGTTGACTGTTAGCTTGTAATCTCCACAGATTCTTATCGATCCATCAGGTTTTAACACTGGGACCACAGGTGCAGCCCAGTTAGAGAACTTCACTGGTTCAATGATTCCGTTTGCTTCTAATCGATTGAGTTCATTTTCCACCTTCTCACGTAAGGCGTACGGAACCGTTCTTGCCTTGCAGAATGTAGGAGTTGCATCTTGCTCCACTTGTAACTTTGCTTCAATGTGGGCAGCTTTTCCTAGCTCTGGACTGAATACACCTTTGTGTTTACTGAGGGTTTCCTCAACAGATGGCGGGTACTGGTGTGTGTAATGGATAGCAGCCAATTCCTTCCAATTCAATTGGAGACGCTTAAGCCAATCTCTACCCAATAGGCTAGGTCCAGAACCTTCTACTACTAGCACTGACAGAGCAGCTCGTTGTGCCTCGTACCTCACATGTACTTTTAGTGTTCCTAGCACAACCAGCTGTTGTTCGGAGTACGTACGTAGTCGTATCGTCGTAGGTTTCAATGCGACTTTTCGGAGTTGTTGAGACGTTTTGTTCTTCTGAAGTTGTCGAAATGTTTCGTTGCTGATCAGCGACATCGCTGCACCAGTATCCACTTCCATTTCCATAGGAACCTTATTCAGTGACACATGTACCACATATGGTGGTTGGTGGTGGTTCCTTTCTTCCACATGATTGATCAGGTTTACACTGTCATCAGACTCGTAGCTGTGCTCCATGTGATGAGTAGGTTTCTTTCCTTTTTCTTGTTTTGCCTTAGCTCGGCATACCCTTGCAATGTGGCCAGGTTTCTTACAGTAGTGACATACCGCTTCCTTAAACTTGCACACTGCTGGCTGATGTTTACCACCACAGCGATAACAGTCTCTTGGCTGATCCTGCGGGGGTGTTTTGCTTGATTTCTGGTGTTTCTGTTTCCTTGACGTATACAAGACTTCACTTGTGTCGTGTCTTCGAAGGCTCTTCGTGGTCTTCTCTGCAGACTCAGATGCTTGCACTATTTCAAGTGTTCGCTTGTACGTCAGGTCAGCTTCTGTCAATAGCCTCTTCCTGTCCGTCTCTTTCCGCAATCCCACCACGATCTGATCTCGAAGTTCTTCTGTCAGTCTGTCTCCCGCAAATCCACAGTGGATTGCTAGTTTCCTCAACGCTGCATCGAACTCAGCCATACTTTCTCCTTCCTTCTGGACTCTGGTACGAAACTGAAAGCGTTCGGCGATCACTATCCGTGGAGGTTCATAGTGTCTTTGCAGTAGGGCCGTGAGCTCAGCCAATGTCTTGGTACTAGGCTTTGTGGGTAACAACAAGTCGCTCAGTCTAGCATATGTCGACGCTCCAATGGACGATAGTAGAGTTGCTACTTTCAAGTCGTCCTGTATTCTTTGAGCTGTGAAGTACAGATCCACCCTCTCCAAGTATTGTGTGATGGAATCAGTAGCTGCATTGAACTCAGTAGCTGCATTGAACTCTTGCAAGCTACCTCGAGTTGCCATTGGTACAGTTTTATCCTCGTCGCCAATTTGTTATATCCTTGATAGCCTAGCGATACTCTAGATCAGCCTTATAGATATATTGTTACTCTGCACTATGTCTAGGGACAGGGGTTCACCTAGCATCTGAATCTGATAATGACAACTGAACACTGTGCACAAACACTGACTTAAATACACACAGAAACAAAACCAGTTTAACTAGAACTAAACAGGTCAGACAGGAAACCATACCTAATAATATGCATACAGAGACTACCACTAAAACCCACAAATATGTACTACTAATAATAAGGTTAAGTCTAAAGAGTTAGTCAGAGTTACCACAAGGGCCAACACTACGCCCGTGTGAAACGTCAACCAAAACTTGTAAAAACATCAGATGTGCCACCTGTCAACACCTAAACTGTGATACTCACTTCCGTAGTACCACCAACGGAAGGACACACCCTATCAGACGATCTTTCACGTGTAAATCATCCAACGTTAATCTACCTGATTACTTGCAAAAAATGTAAAAACAATACGTCGATCTAACAACAAAACAACTGAATTATAGAATCTGTAGACACCGATCCAACATCACCCATAATCAACCCATCTACATTAGCAGACATTTCAATTTCAAGGATCATAATATACACCACCTCGCCGTACAAGCAATAGACCAAGCAGATAATCTCGAAGAACTAAAAAAGCTTGAACGCTTTTGGATTCTCACATTAGATACTGTTGTTCCAAAAGGTCTAAACGTAACTATCGGCCACGGTGCATTGTAAGATCTATGATTGATTGTATGTATGTATGTATATATGTGCTATAATAACAAATAAACATGTAAACAACGTCTAAATAAGTATACAATATGTACATACTAGATGGAGAAGGGTCCCCCACCACGCGGGGGGACCCTTCTCCATCGGGGTCCCCCTGCCTGGTGAGGGAAAAACACACACACACACACTACTACATATTTATTTTGACTAATGCCTTGTGCTAACTCTAAGAAATGTAGAGACTACACACACATGTCACCTAAATGTACATGTATAAGCATTAATTAAGCGTATACCACAAAAACTAGATAAGACCCTAGCTTTTTCCCTCCAAAGTACCACAACCCAGTAGTCACATGAGATAAGTCCTAAGAGAGCCTCCATAACAAAGCCAAGTAAACTGCAGCAACCCACTCCGAAGAACATAAGATAAATGCTCTTAATAGCTAAGCATACCCAAGGTACATAAGTATACTAAATTGGGTACTATTTAAGATTGTGGATACATGAACAAGATATCCTCACACCATTGAATAGCTAGGTAAACATACACAATATGTAATAATTATACATAATTACACTAAGCTGTGTACAAGTATCTATACTTAAGACTGTGGACGCAATGAACGAGCGGAGAGAGTTGGTACAATCAAAGACCCTTTCCCGAATCTCAAGGTCGGGCATTCAAGTGCTTCTTTGTTTATCATTTGTCTGTGTGTTCTGTTTTAATTTTATTTTCTGTCCCCTGTGCCCCCCTCCCCCCCCCATTGCAAGTAGGGAGGCAAGTCTTTTGTAAAATACATGTACCCTGCACTTTTAAAACACCACAACCACGGTGTACGCCACATACAGCTTCCAGAACGCCCTCAAAACATAAACCCAAACCATTGCCTTACTACCATAAAAGCATACAAAACAAAAACCCCAAAATAATGGTACACCAAAATTAATGAAGTTTACACATCACAATTAAGATCCACAAGTACATTACCACAATACCGTACCCTCGCGAAAATAAGCCCATCTTGAATAAACACCCATCCCCTCTTTTGCTTCGAAGTTCTTGCACAAGGGTATTTTCACTCGATTATAAGCCCATCCAGAATAAAGAGTTTGAGCATGCGCAGTAGCTAAATGCCACATGTTGACTATTAATTTTGGTGAAGAAAGGTAGTAGCTAGTACGACTATACTCCTTGCTGGACCAAGATCAGACATATAACTTTCTCTGTATGGATCTGTTTGCCCTTGAAGATGTATATGCAGGGAACAAGCAGTCCTATATGCAGAGAAAAGAAAACACAAAGTCCAAGAAAGTTATCATACAGGCCAATTTTGCAGGTGACCTTGCCTTGGTTTTCTGAAACAAAGTACCTGATAGCTGCTCTGTAGGAGTATGACCTACCATCCTTTGGGAAGTTTCTGCTACATCTGACATCGACACAAGTGACAAGCAACGAATAGAGTCAAGAGTCCACTTCTTCATGTTCATTCTCTTGTCATGCTTTAATCAGCATTAGTTTATAACATGTTGTTGTCAATGAAATGTTCATACTATGTATTAAAATGATCATAATTATAATTATAGAGCAAAGTGTAAACCTCAATTTGAGGCCGCGGGTGGGCATATATTCGAATGAAAACTCGCCGTTCACGATTAAACGCCTAGACTTCTTGCAGAAAAGGGTGGGCGTATTTTCGCGAGGGTACGGTACACAAGCCTGCCCCATTACATAAAGAAACATCACATGATAATCCTAAAAATAGTCTATCAATCTCCTCTCCACCTGGCCTACCTGAAAGATGACAAGTGAGCTAATTGCATGCACACACTTTAAATACTGATATATATATATATATATAAGGTATACAGTAAGTAAGGTAACAACAGAGATGGGATTCCAAATGAAAATTCAGAATTGAGCATTCCGTGTTGAATAAGATAGGACGTGTGGTTGAAAGCCATCATCCACCCTATACCCTTTGTATACCTTCTATAAACACACACACAGTATCCCTCCTGCGGCTACGCCTCAAGGCATAATGAATACAATGCACATCACTTGCATAGCCATAACTTTGCTCTCACTAGCAACAAACTATCTATTGCTGCAGATAACACCCACCCTTAATCGCATGGCAATTGCATGTACAGACGGCCAAGTTCATTACACACGCCAGCTACCAACACCTGGCAACAACCCAGCAGCCTGTGTCTGTGTAGCACAAGCACAAGATGATGACACAGAACAACAAGGAAAAGGTTTAATCATCCATGACCACTTTAGGAGGCAACAAACCACCAAGCACAGACAGAGCCCGTGCTTTCCTCCACGATCAACAAAAAGAAGGAAAGTTCCCTGGAAGAGGTTACCAAAATATACAAGACAAAGTAAAAACAATGCTTGCTCGTGATTGGACTATAGTGTTAGTGTACATTGTTTTGTTTATTATCATGTTTAGGGTAATGATTAATTATTGGTCAACAATAAGCACACTTGGCCCTCCTGGGACTTCGTTACAATAAGCACAGCCCATGGCTACTATACTGCGGCCCTCCTGGTTAGGCTAGGACTTTGTTCTTTTTCAACAGGAGACATTTCCATGGCTAGTATGCTTGGCCCTCCTGGCTAGGGTAGGAATTTGTTCTTTTTCAACAATAAGGCAGGAGAAATTAATTTGGTCACAGCCCATGGCTAGTATTGCTTGGCCCTGCTGATTAATACTGATTACTTTCTTCCCTGTAGCCATCTCTTTTTGCAGAAAAGTGGCCTGCATATCAAGAACCTCAAAGTGTGCATGAATGTTTATCTCAAGGGGGGGGGGGGCTTGGTTGTGTTGACAGTTCCTGTCATCTCAGTTATAGATCAGCTTAGCTGGTACTGGTAGCACATTAATTTAAAATAATTATGACAAGTCAGGCTGAAAACAACAACAACGTGACGTATTGGCCAACCAGACAATCAAAATCGCTGACTACGAAAATTGCCGGCCTATATTAAGGATGGCTACTATCACAATGCAGTGACAAATCAGATGCACCAGGCTGAAGACAACAACAACCAGCATGATGTATTGACAACCAAAATCGATGGATCACGGCAGGAGCATATTACAGAAGGAGCGTCTAACTGTGAATGGGTTCGGAAATCACATCTTGTGTGCTTTCGTAAACGCCGCATTGCCTTATAAGAGTGTGTGTAAGTACTGTGTACATAAATTACAGACCGCGGTCAGCCTGTGAATATCATTATAAACGGATTTTGTATGTAGTGCAGCAGCAGGAGAGCTAGGTTGAGCCAGAAAGAGCTAAAATGAATAGCTAGATCTTTGATGGATGTTAATATACATCATGGAAGAGACTGTCATTGGTGAGGTACAGAAAGTTCTGTAAATAGGACCATATCCAGTCACTTTGTACAGAGAAAGTTTGCTAGACTTAGACTAACACATACTAGGCGTTTTTTTTGCAGTAGAGAGTCGGTTTTTAGAAGAGAGTTTACTTCCAGGTCTATAGCTAGCTAGCTAGCTGTAACTTTTCACTTTTATTGACCTATGCTTGGTAAAAGTGCACCGTCAGCTGAATTAGCACTCGCCCGCAGACCCACTTAGTGGTTTTGCATATAAGGTCATGCTTTGCAAACTTCCACGAGATGCGATTCCCGAGGTAAGACGCTCCTTCTGTAATATGCTCCTGATCACGGGGATATCAAAATTGCCGGCCTACAATGAAACGAGGTCTTACATACGCCCGAGGAAACCGGCATACATGGATTAGCAAATGCTAATCGTGTGTATTGGCACCACTTCCTGTTCGCTATGCTTGGAATCAGTGCATGCTAACACTCGACTCGCATGCAATGGTATGCTATTGTGTGCAAGAGAGTCTTACAAGCACTGGCGATAAAATAGCAAATGTTTGTGTGCTGAAAAGTTGTGAGGAGCTTGAAATAAAGTGTTGTGATTGGCCTATGAGCATCATCGAGCAAAGTGTGTGGTTTGGAGTGCCTCATTTGCACAGGATTGGTACAGGATTGGTACGAAATGAAATGTTTCACTCATAGACTTAGTAGATTTACACTGTTCCCTCGAATGTTTCTTTCAGTAATTTCCTCTCTTCAATTTTTTTTTACATTTTGAACTTCAGCCATGCCTTTGCTTCATGCTTGCCAAATACAGAATTGTTTAATACAACGTTTCTCATCCCTCGTGTTTTATCGACATGATGTGTTTTGATTTTATCCGCTTCCATCAAATTCAACTTGGTTTTTGTTTTATGTTCTGATAAAAACTTTTTTCAGAAGAATGCAACAATTAAAGTGAAGGAATATTAATCCCGTACACGGGTGACACATGTATTTAAAAACAAATAAATGAAAGGATGAAGAACAGAGTTGGGTTGAGTCCTGACTCAGCTCTCGCAAGGACTAGAGTGGCCGCATCTTAACCTCGTGCCTCTGATACATCTAATAAACACCATTTTGCAAGGAGGGAGGCTTCGGCTTCTTTGGCCATGCCACCAGTTTATTCTTTCATGTGGAATTCTTTACTGGTGCCCTTGTTGGATATGGGGTGTGAGGATTAAACACTCCGATGTACATGTAAGGATCGACTTACATTTTGTTAGCCTATTAGCCTAAAAAGTATACAAAAATAATTGTCTTGTGTTGTATTCAGTAACTGAATATTGAACATAATGAAACAAAGGACCGTTACGTTTGCACCAAACTATTGGTTTGTGAAGTTGCAATAATACATATACAGTATAGCTACAAGCTTCTCTCAAAGCTTTGCACAAAAATATCAATGGTAACATTGAGACCCCTAGCAAGCCTAGGTGAGATTAACGTTGGCATGATCGATAGAGGACAGCATATGGCACTGGATGCTAGTGGCAGTAAATCTCAAGATGTGAATTGAGTTATTGATTGTAAGCGTAAGTTGTTGGTGTGAGGGTTAAACACTCTGATGTACATGCAAGGATCAACTTGATATTTGTGTTAGCCTAAACGTCTTGTGGTGTATTCAGTACTGAATATTGAACATAATGAAACGAGGAATTCAGCCAATGTGCAGTAACACTTCCTTGGTGATGAGCCGCTTCCTGCGCACAATTTAAATGTAAAACGCTGATGTCATCACTTATCAAAAGCACTATAATTGTACCTATTACCACATTCTTGAGCGAAAGTAAAGCATGGCGAGAGGCAGTAGAGCACAGTAGCACAGCACAGCTTGCAGCAATCGTTATATTCTTCGTTTCCAAATGATACTCACTATCAGTAGCCTCGTCACAAAGGCGCTTACTACCCTGCATGCTGGTGCTAAGCAGATACTAAAGAGGAAGTTTGAAATAGCTTGATCTGTTGTCTTTTGTGAAGATGGCACCCATTTGTGAGCCGGTACAGTGTCAACCCCGGGTCTGGCTACAAGAACAATCAGGCCTTCAGCGAATCATGCAGACTCCTTTATTGACAATTAATGACCTAGACTTTGATTTTTGTAATGTGTTTTTATTCCGTATAAGCAATTGCTAATTTTATTTTCAACAGCAGTAACAAAAATACGAGCTAATAATTATTGTGAATGGAGATGTGCTTTATTCCGTGTACTGTGGGATATTAAAGGTCAGTTTTGTTTACATTTTGCATATTAATTTCTCTATAATTATTACACTTCTCCTCTCCCTCTTGTTTGCTTTAGGGAAACTCCAGTTGTTCACTATACGCTGTAAAGTCTGGTCTGTTATGCTTTCATATTCATAAGAAACAATGGTCTTAATGTAGAACTGCTTTTATTAGGAATGCCACACAAAAAGAGACCACCAGCATCACAAAAGAGCAGCAAGAGATAAACTTGTGCCGGAGGCAGAAACTTTCTGAGAAAGAGTCCGCATATGATGACGTGCCCCCTGATACTGATTATGGAACCAACTATCATTGTCATCATCTCAAAAATATTCAAGATGCTAACTTCTATCAGATAAATAGTTTCCTCTTTAATTAATAATTGTCATAACATTATACAAATTACCTCTTCTGGAGGAACATAAAATATGGCATTATAGCGCAGCTTGCACCACTCGTTTTACTCTAATAATTAGAACTATATACACATGCTAGAGCAAATTAAATCGTCCATCTCCACTTTGTGCAGTTGGCACTGGTGTATGTTCGGTTGTGACAGAAAATAAAATAATGTTCAGATTCAACAAGATGATGAATACATTGTTATAATGGTCGGCAGTCGGCCCTTTACCGATCATTTAGTGCACGTGACCGGTCAATTTGCCATGTGCCCGGTCAATATTTAGTGCTAGTACTAGTTCCGTATATCTGAAGGCTAGAAGGAGCAGGAATCTAGTTAGTATTGCTACTTTTGAAACGTGAAAACAGAAATGATGGACTCCAGAGGAGGTGGGAAGTGTGTCACCAGTCACATGGCAATGGAATGTGTGGCATACAATGTTTTCGTTATGCTCTTGACCTTTAACCTTTCCTTACATTTCAGTGTAGCTATGGTGCCTGTGGTAGATCTACTCTCTAGCAAGCTCACATCACCTTCTAGTAAACTTGAATATTGTAAACTGTGATGGAAGATGGCAACCAACCTGAGTTAAACCTCCCTAGACTGCTCTCCGTAGTAGCTTATGTAACCACTAGGTTTGATAGTTAGTAGTATCCTTTCACTACATGATAGCTAAGATTTTAGAGAAAATTACCATGGGATTGCTGCTGTTTTGGCTACTTGAAGATCCTCACTTTTCATGACAAATCCTGGTCTAAATCTTTGTGGTTAAACCTGGATTGTTAGCGCACGTACGTACATGATGCGTGTCCTACCTCCTCCTCTGGTGCCAAGCAGCATAGAAGAACCATCTTGTTGAGTCACTCAAGGAAAAAATTGTAAGCATTTTGATGGATGGCTACACACCTATATGTCAGGCCATCGATCAGAGTATATGGTAGGACATTATGTCCTTTCGATTCTAAATCCTTATAATTAGCACTGCATTGTATCACGCACTTGTTCTCGAGTGATAGCTATCTCAACCATGCAGCATTGATTGCTTCGAGCTGCTGTGCTGGCTGTTATTGGGCTATCATATTTATAGTTTTGATAAGACATTACTGACAATAAGTTTAACACTAACTGCTTTCCCTTAAAACAAAAAAACATCTTTAAAATATCATGAACCATGCATTTAAAATCACTTGTAACTAGACCCTGAGGGTACCATGACACCATCATCATTAGCCTCGATTCCAGGCCGCTCTCAATTGAGAAAGACGGCCTGGTATACATTGTCTGCGCATGCGTCAGTTGCCCCAAGAATCTTGGGGATCGAGATATCTTAGTAAATTAGTCAGTATAATTATTTTATTCCGTGTTTGGTTTTGTATAACATGATTGTATATTTATAATGATGTCATTACACAAGAATTCTAGTTTTATTGTGATGGCTACTTTCTAGTCTGCTCTTGCTCACGCTCTCTCCTGTGTTGGAAAGCCGGATCTGGTCCTAAAGGACAAGCAGCTCGAGGCGCTGAAGTACTTGTATGATGGGAGCGACGTATTTCTGTGGGTACCTACAGGCTATGGCAAGTCTATCTGTTTCCAGGCGTTACCCTTCTTGTTTGATGTGAAGCTTGGTAGAGTCTCTGCTCCCCCATCTGAGCGTAGTGTTGTGCTGGTGATTAGTCCTCTTGTATCTCTGATGGTGAACCAAGTCAGCCTTCTTCAGAGTGTTGGCGTGCCTGCTGCCATTCTCTCTGGTAACAAGGGTGTGGACAAGAAGTATCAGGCTGTTGGCAGTGACATTAGTGAAGGAAAGTATATACCGTCTTTTCTACAGTTCTTTGGATTCCATCACTACCTTGACAACCGTGTTTAGGTCATTGTCATTGGATTTGCGAGCATGTGCCGTTCCCTGTGGATGGATATTTGTCTGGCTGTCGTAACGGTTTGCACACGGCCCGTGCTGCCCTCTTGAGTAAAATTCGAACCCATATTACCAACGATATCTTTGAAGAGACTATTAATAAAATTATGTTCATTATGTAGGTCACATGGAATGTTGTGACCGTTGCCCCCGTGTGTGTTTACGAAACGATCCCACGTAATTTGACTTACAACATGTGGAGGGAGTGCAAACGAAGTGCCTCAAAAGCATATTTGGTACGTCTGTCAGCGTAAAAATGCATTAAGAACACTTTCCAGCATCTCAGCACTCTCTCTCCATCACTCCAGCCATCAAGGAATTCGGCCATGTAGTGACAAAGAACACGGCTGTAGTTGTATACACCATCACCTGATTCCTCAACCGTCTCGCCTAGAATGGCTTCAGATACAATTATCGACTATCGTTGTGGCCAATTGTTTTGTTTCAAATCGACGGTGGTCGATTGTGGCAGAGAGTCGTCGGGACTTTCAAGGCCAAGCACTTCCAATGCTTTAGCCACGATATGCCCATCGTAGATGATGAGACTGGAATCCTGACATGCGTGCATGTTATCCTTGGGTACTCTTGCCTCTGGGAGCCGTCGGAGTTGCGTCAGAAGATGAGTCAGTGTGCCATGGTCTCTTGAGCTTGTCGAAAACAGATGTTTCCAGACATTCTACACAAAAGGGTACCACATTTTAATCATGTGTGTTTGTGTGATGCTAGCACTTAATTACATTTCGTAGCCAACTTGTACTTCGATTTCAGTGCACTGGGTAGATTAAAAAATAGTGTACGTGTGACATGTCTGTGAGCCAGTTAATTACATGCTTTTTTGTAGCCTTTTGATTTCTAGTGTACTGTAAATACATTTGTAGAAATATCTTTTCGTATTGTTTCTTACCATTAGGATATTCATCAAACAATGCCAGTCTTCTGCACACGGCACCCAGTCTGCCTCTCTGTGTGTCGGAGTCCATCAAATGTTGCTGGCTGCACCGCTGTCTTTCAACAGTCAAGTAGTCTCCACCAGATGGTCTTATCTTGGAGCTGTCACCAAGGTAATCATGCATTTCCCTCATAATATCGATCATATCAGCCCCCTTCGTCTCGTTCGTGTGAAGTACATCCAGTACGATCGCTTCAGACTTTGTAGCCATTTCCTTGCTGTGTGCGTGTGCTATATGGGAGCACACACTAGGCGCGTACTTCTGCAGACACTTGATGTACTTGCAAACCGTTCTGCTTACAAGAACTATTAAATTTTGTTTGATGCTTTGTACGTCATCCTCTGTAGGTACACACTGGTCAGTGCTCACAGATGTAACCTTAGGAGGTGAAAAGTCAGTTGGAGACGGTGGGTGAATAACTCTGCTTTTGACAGCTAGTATGCTATACATCTGAACGAGGTGACTATGATGGTCTGAGCGGATGTCACGTACTACTTTCCTCTTTGCTACGTTGTCACCAACGAACTTGAAGTCTTCTCCACTCTCGATCCAGCGCTCTAAGGGCTCCCTGTGACGTTTGCTGATCTCGACCACCAAGCTAAGCTTTGCTGGATAGCTGATGCAAACATTCAGATGGTTCAGTCTCAGGTACACCTTTGTAATTGTGATTGTGCATGTGTGGTGTATCATTTGTAAGTGTATCAATATTACTTTTAATTCAGTACAGCGTATAGGTACTGTACATTAATAATTGACCTGTTTAATTAGGTCTGGAAGCTCACATTCTTGGCGACTCGGGAGTTAAAACTAGCGAAAGGAGTGACTGAACACCGACCATTTGTGTTTCATTCCTTGAATAGAATTGCTGCTGCCAAACACATGCCTGGATGATGTGCCGCTCCCTTCCTCCGAGAGTTACGGTGGTCTGAATACGTCACAACTGTCTCCAATATCTGAAAAAGAATTGGACAAACTGTCTTCAACTCTTTAATAAACCAATCCCAAGAAAATGTCTCCAGCCGGACTGATGTGACCTTTCGAAAAACGGAGACTGGTTGAATACTATCCACATGACTAGTGAAGGACAGGGAGGACGCTCTAACTGGTGAGTTTACTGTCATCTGCATTGTATATTATAGGTATTTAATTAAATTTAATTATCGCTTAATTACCATCACTTGGACGCCATAAACACAGGTTGTTTTCTCTAGCTCTACCTCTATGATACAATTTATGTTCAGTCATGTGTGTAAACTTTCATCTATTTGCACTTACCCGCTGCAGGAACATTGGCTCCATGTGATGGAACGTTTGTCAAATGAGCTGAACTAGAACACGGTGTATCTATTAGTAATATTCACATAATTATTCAAGTAGTTTGTGCATTGAATGTATTTTAAGTATTATTTAGAACACACCTAGCCAAGATTAAGTGTTTTAATCTGGATGGCCTCGAGGTTAACGTGGTGCTCGAGGCGCAGCCGAGTGCATTACGTAACCGAGAGGCCATCCGAGTGCACCAGATTAAAACACGTGACTTGGCTAGGTGTGTTCTAAAGGATTTAGTGCTGTCACGTGAGCTCTAGCCTCGTGGTGCTTGTTAAACCAGTTTTGTACCTGTTTATCCAGCTATACTTTTAAATCAGTTGCTAGCTGTACGTTATTATGGCGAGTTCGAGTAGGTTTGCAGATCCAGTAAGTGACCAGAAACAGAAGGAAAGACGATCAAAAGCTGTCCCTGGCAAGACGAAAGCAACTACTGATTGGGGGATTAAAGCTTGGACTGACTGGGCATGCTCTCGAGTGATTACCCCTGGTGATGTTGGAGTTGTGTCTCGAGTTTTACCAACAACGCCCCTACTGGATATGCCTCCAGGTAATCTAGCGTACTGGATGGGAAAATTTGTGCTTGAGGTTCGCAAACATAATGGCGATGAGTATCCACCGAAATCCGCTATGGTTTGCTGCTTCAAAAGATTTTATAACCAAAATGAACGCTATGATATCAATCCACTATGTTCAACTGATGAAATATTTGGAAATTTTCGAAGCACCCTCGATGCTGAAATGAAAAGATTACATGGATCTGGCTTGGGGACATCTTCGAAACAAGCCGAACCTATTTCCCCGGATGAAGAAGCAATGCTATGGTCTAGTGGGCAATTTGGTGCACATAATGGCAAGGCCTCGCTTAACACTGTTTACTACTATAATTGCAAGATTTTTGGTCTGCGTAGCTACGACGAACATCGCAATCTGAAGCGTACACAGTTTTTCAAGAAAGTTGATGAAAAGGTCGTGTTTATCTCGAATATGTTGATTTCGGAAACAAGTCGAATAGGGGTGGACTCAAACATATCAAAGTTGACAATAAAATAATACGCCAATATGAAGATACAACTGATCCCGATCATTGTGTTGTGAATATCTTTGTTAAATACCTTCTGTATCTGCCGAAAGAGTGTGATTTTTTCTATTGCAGACCACTTCCTGATGACGGTTCTGGAGTTCCTAGATTTGGCAAACAACCAGTTGGAAAGAACAAATTATCGCAGATCATTCCAGAAATGTGTAAAGCAGCTGGTGTTAAGGGTGGCCATTCAGGAAAGGTCACGTGTGCAACCACACTCTACCACCATCATTTCAGTGATCAACTGATTAAAGAGCGAACTGGCCATTGCTCTCTTGAGGCTCTACACAAATACAAAAGAACTGGTTCAGATCAACAATATGAGGTGTCAATGGCCCTGCTTCCCAAACTAGAAGGCAAAGAGAATATCCATAAATTAGAGAAAACTCCATCTGTAAAGAATGAGGACGATGAGGATGATGATTTCATTCTCATTCCATTAAAGAAGAAACCCAAGAAACCCAGGACAGATGATTTCAAATCTTTGTTTAAAACCTCTTCTTTAACCCTTTAACCGTCGGATTCTTAATTAACAGTGAAGTGAAATGTCTGTAAATTCTCTATCGGGTTTCCAGAGCAATAAAATGCCTAGCAACCATATACCAATAGAATGCCCATACAACAAGGAATAAAATGGTGCAACATGTGTTGCCATAACAACCACGGTTATTACGCTCACCCGTTTTTATCATTTTAAATGCTCGGCCAGCGGTGAGATAAAATCCAAAAAATTTTTTTTATGGATCAGCCTATCATATGGTATAAAGGCTTGACTAAGCTTGATTTTCACATCATATGAATGTAACAGTGCTAAGATATATCCATTTGAAGTACAATACATACATGTATTTTACTATATCGGTGAACGATCTATGAAATTTACAAGCTCACATAGACTGTTCATTACTGCTAATTCTATTTTAGCTATACTATACTCACTACTGATATTCTAGCTATACTATACTACTTGCCAGAGTCACACAGTGAGCCCTCTCCTGGTCTTTCACCGTCCTGGTCCATAGCGCTAGCGTCTAGGTCCATGTCATGCATGTCCTCAGTCCCATGACAGTTCATCAGCGTCTGGCATAAAGCTGGTAGCCTTTGGGAGGTATCCTACTATCCCCTCTCCTTCATAGGCACTGTCATCACCAGAGGAGACATCGCCATTGCTGTCCTCAAGCTGTTCAAGCACATCGGCACAAGTAAACAACCTAGCCATAGCTATAAACTTCGTGCGGTAAGATGCTAATGAAATTTTAACATAGCAACGTGGCTTGGAAATTTCTAGACTAAATTGCACGTGATTCTACAGCTCTTCCTGTATACAGGGATGTGCGTAGTTTGAGCTACTTCCTAAGAATCGCAGAATTAGAATTTCGCAAAGAAGTCACTATTGCAGGCCACGATCGTGGCCCGTGGCGGTTAAAGGGTTAACCAATTGCACCTTTAACATTCAACTTTCTAAGTAATAATAGCTTTATTGTGTACATAATTATTATTCAATATGCTTGCATCATGATTGTTTGAAAAAGTGTGCATTAACAAACCAACTTAAAGCACACTTAAGTGTGGATTAAGTTATTAAGTGTGGATTAAGTTATTTAATCCATGGTCACCTGACCACTTTCAGATAAGCTGATTGGCTGGAGATCATGTGATCAGCACTAACTTTACCTAGCGAGGAGAACGTCAGTCTTCTACCAAGGTTACCAAGGTTACCTAAGGCACGCTTAGCTACTGGACGAGCTTGTGTTGTGTGTGGCGAAGCTCCATGGCCGCTGGTGTCCTTGATTCTCTTTCTTGAGTTTTCTCTTGCTGTTGGGCTACCAGTGAGAGAACTAGATCTAGTTGCAATGCCATAGCTGATATACAAGAGACCTCATCTCCTCAGTCATCTTTTCAACCCTATGCAGTGTCCCTAGACACTTTCTACAGCAGTATAGGGAAAGGCCATCAGTCTCTGAGACTGGGAGCTGAACAAAGCTGCTAAACCTATCAGGAAGTTTCTACACTACAGCATCCTTGTTGAACAGAGAACATCTTTTCTTAGCATCCAGTGAAGTACTACAAAAGCGGCATGAAGCCATCAGTAAAGCCATCCTTGACCACTGTATACTAGCAGATGAAGCTAGCTGTGTGGCCATGTGGTGACCGTACATGGGCACCGTGGTTTCGTGGTTTATCCCGTGCATGCTAAGAATTATTGATAAATTACAAACAGTTTTACTAAGAAATTTACTGAATACACCCACTCGCAAACAGTGAATACCAGGCCCTCTGGTGAGAGGGGCTGGGATCGAGGCTACATCATCATTACCTAGCAACTATCTATTATATAGGCATAATTATGCATTCATGATCAGAAAAATATGATTGTGTCAAACAAATCCAAAGGAGAAAGCGATGCTGCATGGAGACACACTGATGTCATTTTTATTCTTACACAACAAACATGCACCTGCACAGTGTTTTTTGACTAGCATTACAGTGCAACTGGACCTAGCGGTGAGTAGGCAGGGCTCAGGAACCTTGCCATGCTTCATGAATGCAAGTCGATCTGCACTGTCTTTTACATTTGACTCTGCTCACACAAACTATCTGACATAATCCAAACACAAAGGTGCAACGTGCATTGTAAAGTTGACAGCGACAGTTTAATAATTATCCCAGGCAGGGTGTCACACAGGATTTTAAAGTAGAGGGGGGAAATATAAGAAAAGTAACTAGACATTTTTGCAAAAAAAGAATGTTATTTCAATACCTTGTAAAATTGACAGCCAACTAGTACCTGAATACAAATTTGAGGGAGGGCCCCCCGTATGAGAGGTTTAGCCATCAAGAGATGGCGATAATGCATGCTGCTGTCCAGATCTCAATGGAATAGAAGTACTGCATATAATTGTGTTAGCAGCTCTATTCAATCTCATGATTATGTTTTGTTTTAGGGTGCTAAATTGTCTTCGTCAGTATGTTCAGTGGTAACTACAACCGCATTCTAGTCACTCAGCAATATTATTTAAAAAATAATGATCTTCCTGTTCTTCTAACGTCCAGAATGGTGGACCGTATTCTGGTGGACCGTTTTCTCCACCCATGCACGTCTGTCCTTCATTCTCGCTGTTGTTAATTAATATATAGATCATGGACCGTGTTATACTACAGATTGAAGGGTATCTACCGTCCTTTAAAATAACCACTCAGCAGCATCTGGACTCAAAGAATGTTGATGACGCAGACAGAAAAAACGTGTTATCCATCATGCATGTTGTTGGCGTAGGCCATGTATGAGGGATTGTGAGGTTGTTGCTAAGGCTCTGGTTCGGAAGTATGCATTAGGAATAATTATGCCAATTATTATTATTGTGTCTATTTCATAATGCGTGAAAGGAATCTTAGCAATCGGTTGTTTATACTCGATGTTAGAACCTAAATCGACAACCTCCTGGAACACCAACAAGTACGAAACACCCAGCTGCAAAGCGGAGGAAGCTTACCGTCGATAAACATTCGTATACGTCTGTATGTGAGACAAGGCAACCCATGCAGAAGGGTTGAAGAAGCCCATACCGAAGACTGATATAATCAAAACTGTAATGGCCAAAACGTATTTGTGCCGTCATAACACGTTGTCATAAATATTAGTTGTTATACTACAACACTGAAATTCAAAATGTCATATAACACCGGATTCCTTGTCTTCTATCTATTATTATATTCACTTGGAACACCCCATCCCGTCCCCAGCTCTATATTAAACACGTGGACAGATACTTCTTATAGCTCTATAAGCTCTGTCGTGTGAGCGACTAATTCAGATGGCTCTGCATGAGATATAGAGAGGAGTATCGAGCTAGTGTTAGTGTAAATCATATTTTCAACACACAAGTGTAAGTAACACGATTTGTACAACCACCTATATAGTACCATTTATTATAATTTTTAATTACGTATAGTAGAAGCATCACCATGTATTGTGCGACAAATGCAGCAAGGGCTTTGTTCCACACAGGTAAGAAGGTGAAAGTATAGTGCAAAGATCTACGGAAACAACGCAAGGAGTTTTTGGAACAAGTAAAGAATTCGCTCCTTGGTCGCTTAACCACTGTCCAGGTCATAGCTTTAAAGGAAAACAAATTGAGTAGAGTGCAGAAACACTCAGATGCCGAAAGAGACTAATAAAATATAGATGACAGTTCATTCTCACTCTTACAAGCACTTGATGACTCCTCAACAACTCTGGATGAGATTGATGATGTAGATTTAAGCTCAGATAACCAGCCAAATAAGGATGAGATGGATAGTCAACAACGTCTTTTGTTTCCTTGTTCTGCTCTCACAAGCAATGCTCTACTGCAAACTTTTATGTGTCGTCAACACTTCACAAATCAAACCAAAGCTGACCTGCTACGGATCATTTTTATGCCAGGTGCTCAAATTCCATCCTCTCTATACTCATTGGAGAAATTTACCACCGGAAATGCTGACAGTAGCTATCCAGAAGTAACAGAATTTCATTACTGTCCTGGGTGAAAAACCATCCTCAGCGGCCCCCTTCATTCACAATGCTCCCAACAGCAGTGCAGAAAGTCTTTATTGTACAACAAAACGCCTTTTTGTATAACAGTCTCCATCACTGGACAGCATATAATTACACAGGTGTGCTGCTTAAAGTAGTGCCCGAAATGGATCCGTTCCGAATAACGGCACATGCCATCTGCTGTTGTGTTGATTTGCCAGCAAAAGCTTTGGTTCATAACTGCATGCAGTTCAACGGGGCGGGGGGCCTATGGGTGTCGATACTGCGAGCATCCTGGACAGAGTACACGAACTGATAGTGGTGGGACTGTCAGTACTTTCCCGTATGAAGCTCCCACAATAAAGTCCACACTGAGAATATCATACAAGTATGCCAAAGAAGCAATTGAATCACAGTCAGTGGTGAGTATACGTATTACGGTGTTCACATGCATGCATGCATATCCTATACAATGTACATAATTATAAAAGCAATTCACATATTATAATAGGTGAAAGATTGAGTTCGTAGACTATCTGCTCTCCTCCACAGCCAGTGAGAACCTACTTATTCCAGTGGCAAAGAAAGCAAGAAAATTCGCTCTCCCAAAGTCAAGTAAAGAAGTAGAACAAGCAAGAAAGGAAACAATACCAAAGAAAACACTCATTGACATCAAGTGTTGCATGGGAATTCGGAACGATTGTAGGCTAATTTATTATGGCATCCCTATACCAGAAATTGAAACGCTAAGCTCAACAGAGATAGCAGACTACCTCTGCAAGTTTGTCCTCAAAGTTTGAAAGAAGAATGGGAACGAATTTCCTCCTAACTCGCTTCACCACATACTGTGCGGAATTCAGCGCTACTTGAGAATCAATGGGAAACCTTCAATTGACTTCTTCAAGGACCCTGCATTGCTAACTTCTAGATGCCGAGACGAAACGACTGCAAAAACAAGGACTAGGATCGAAGAAGAGACAAGCTGAACCACTGACAATTGAAGAGCTTCTATGGAGCACTGGTTTGCTTGGTTGTTCTAGTCCCCAGACGCTTGTTGACACGATGATTTTCATGACGGGACTCTATTTTGCTTTGAGAAGTGGAGACGAGCATAGACAGTTACGATTTGAGCCTTGTCAAATTGAGCTTGTTGAGCGATCAGGAGAACGACCACATTTAGTCTACACCGAGGACATTTCAAAGAATCGGCCAGGTGGTATCAAGGGGAGAAAAGTGAAGCCTAAAGTTGTTCTACACCACGCGAATTTGGAGAATCCTGATACATTAGGTGCTTCGTTTGTATCTTCAAGTTGTACAACAGTCACTGTCCCGAAAATAGGCCAAATAATGCATTCTTCTGAAGCCACTCAAAAAGCCCGGAGCTCATTGGTTTTCTGCAAAGCTTCTAGGGAGAAACACTCTGGAGGGAACTGTTGCAAGACTCTGTTTTTATTATATGGTTTATCTTGATCAGATTTTTAATGTTGCAAAGAAATCTCTAAGTGAAGTACATGATTTTCTAAATTGGATAGAACATTTCCTCGATCTAACCAATCAGATTGCAGTATTTATGACAAACATGATCTAAAGTAGTATAGTATACGTATGTCTCATTACCCGAGGTGCGTGTGGGCAGCCACAAGTATAGTAGTCTGTTGGTTTGTTTGTTTGTGTATTATGAGTCTACTCACCTGAATGTCACAGCGCTGTGCATGAATAGTCTTCACACAAAAGTTGTTAGTTTTAATAGTGGCAGATTTGATGTTAAAGCTTCTTTGTTGAATAAAAGCGAGCAAAAGCTAAAATTGAACTTGCACGTTGGCAGCTAGCTAACTACACGCGACTACGTATTTGCAGCTGAAGTGATCCCGTACCAGGAACAATGGAACAGGGTCACTAAAGTAGAAAGCTAGAATTGTGACTGGTTGTTGGCTGACTCTGGATGACCGATCCTATCCTCCAGCCTGGCAGGAGCCATACTTCTCTAAGACTCCAGGTTTCTTTGCTGTGATCCTGTGATCCCAGTCCACGTTTCATGTACCACTAAAACTCATGTTCTTAAATGTTTCAGCATGCCTCCAGTCCGGTTTAGCTCTTGAGTTGCTGTGTTAGTCATACATGCTACATGCACTTTATTATATCACTCCTCTGGTTTCTTTATAATCATGTCACCAACCGAGGGTTTGCACTTTAGTGCTCTAGTTATATGTACCACTAAAACTCCATGTAAAACTCATGTAAAACTCTTGGTAAAATCATGGAATTGTCTTCGCTCAAGTTGACATTCTACAGAAAGGAGCCCTAACTTTTGCAATTGGCTAAATGTGCTGTTTATGCTCGACTCCTCGTGTCTGAGGTGTTGTACAGCTGTACAAACGTTCAGGATTCAATTCTCACAATTCTTTTCAAGGGAAGGCGAGCTGTTGGTGTAATACGGAAATTTGTCAGCTGTTGCGAAGAATCTTGTGATGTGTGCACAGATGCTACTTTCTGTTATCATTATATGATTGTTAACACCTACACACTATCACCATTTGGAATAGAGGACAACATCACAAACGCTGAGGCAGCGCATGTGATGAGGACTGAGGAATCAGGGTAGGTTCAGGTATAACCAATTAAAATAATAATGATGCAGGTCTCTGGGGGCACTACAGGCCAATGCATTAAAGTACAAACTGAGAATGGAATCTATGTTGCCGAGCTCCCAAGAAACCATCCTTAAATATATAAATTATTATACTTCAATTAATTATTGCCGTTAAGTTTCCACCGCATATAGTTATAGTGGTGATAATAATTATATACAATCGTTTTTGTTATTATTTTGCTTTAGCAATTAATAGTATGGCTAAGAGTGCAATATGGAATTAATAGCACGAGTAACAAGCAATGGCGAGGATACTAATTGCACGAGGCGTAGCCGAGTGCTATTAACCTTGCCAGTGCTTTTTATTAATTCCTTATTGCACGAGTAGCCATACTATTGATTGTTAATCGTTTGTAATGCAGTTTTAAGGACATTTTTAGCTGCAATTTCAGTACAAAAATTTGCCGCGGCCGTTATTCGAACGTTCGGTCGTCAAGGCCTGCCTTGACGACATGCAATTACTGGTGCAATTACTGATGCGTGATTAATTACTGTACGAATCACAGTGAATAATAGGACAACATGCGATTATACTTATAATGGTCTATTGTAATTATTATAGCTATATAGAATTAGCTATATAGAATACATACTAATTCATGTACGTTGCACTGCATTGCATGTAACAATAAAATTTCATGCATGTAACAGGCATGTTGTACATGTACTTCTGTGAAAACAATTTTGCTGGTTACATGCATATAACAGGCATGTTGCGAAAAGTATCCCGATAACATGCATGTTAACATGCAAGTTACATGCAGGCCAACATGCAGGTTACATGTCTGTAACATCAGGGTTCTGCCTACAGTGGTCGTTTAGGTAAGCTGCGACCACCACTATATATTTTCCGACCACCGCTTAGCCTTTCCGACCACTGCTTTACATTCTACAAGTACTGGCTAGTCCAGTTTAGCTGCTAGTCTTCCCTTGTCTTGATGTGCCTTATATAGAGCTAACTATTAGAGTTTAAGTTTGTTAAACGGAGTTAATGGGGTGGAGCGTAGGCACACATCACATGCATGGCAAGCGCATGCGTGTTACTTGGCCTCGTGCTCTAGCTCTGCCATATGCTTAATAACCGTACAGGCTTACTGGCAAAATATCAGATATCTGAACTGCTGACTTCTCTCCCATCACCATGACCTCAACCACCATGCCCATCACCGGCCCTGGCACGGGCACGGGCGCTGGCCCCAGCACTGGCACTATTCCCGGCACTGGCACGGGCACTGGCACTGGCTCGGAGGGCATGGACCAAGAGAGGGCGATACAGCTAATTATCGATGCCTCAGTGAACAGAGCCCTAAGTACTGTGATCCCGGCATCATGTCGTCCGTTCGATCCGCCATGGCCCCAACCGCAGGTTAGTAAATGTAATTAAGCACCCCTTCATTACCTTCCCGTGGGGGCGAGTGGCTGTGATACATGTGGGGGCGACGTGCTTGGCGGGACAATGGCGTCCCGTCAATCACCGACCCCCCTCTCCAGTCACCCCCCCCCCCCGAAATAGCTTGGTACGGTCAGGCGACCTTCAACATACCATACGGTCTGGGGCACTGATCGTGAACACAGTACACAGCATTGACCCAAGAATAGACCGGGCGGTCTGAGACATTGACCGTGAACACAGAATACAGCAATAGGGCATTGACCGTGAACACAGAACAGATGGGGCTGCCTGGGGCATTGACCGTGAACACAGAATACGGCATTGACCCAATAGGGCATTGACCGTGAACACAGAACAGACTGGGCTGTCTGGGGCATAACACAGAATACGGCATTGACCCACTAGGGCATTGACCGTGAACACAGATCAGACTGGGCTGTCTGGGGCATAACACAGAATACGGCATTGACCGTGAACACAGAACAGACTGGGCTGTCTGGGGCATTGACCATGAGCACAGAATACGGCATTGACCCAATAGGGCATTGACCGTGAACACAGAACAGACTGAGCTGTCTGGGGGAATAACAGACTGGGCGGTCTGGGTCTGGGGTGCACACAGAATACCAAATACAAAATACATCCGACTAGAAAAACATTTGCAATGTGAAAAATTGCTAGGATTGGCCAGGGGAACCACAAAAAAGCGTGGGAACAAGAAATCAGACGAGAGCATAACTCCAATCCGTTACAACGTCAATCACATGTATACTGGTAGTTTTCCCATGTTTTCCCAGCCAATATGCCACGCAATTTTTACTGGTGGAGTGATGACCAATCCCTATATATATTTATTATACATCCATTTTAGAATGTGGGGCACATAATCATGATGATTTGTGATGAATTGATGTTCCTAATACATGCAGTGTTGAGCACAGGTACACAGTCCATCCATGCGTAGTAACATGCACGGACCGTACTGGTGACTGCATGGAATGATGTGGTGGATGGAAGCTGATAGGTGGATCTGGAACACAGTCTATTATTTAATATACTATGTATTGTACATGTTCATGACGTTGTAACGGATTGGAGTTATGCTCTCGTCTGATTTCTTGTTCCCACGCTTTTTTGTGGTTCCCCTGGCCAATCCTAGCAATTTTTCACATTGCAAATGTTTTTCTAGTCGGATTCCCTTTCTTTTTCAGTACAGTTTACGTATCATGACATGCATAAGTGGAACGTCAAGAGGCAGTACAAGAAGAGAAGACAGGACTAATCAGATATCTTCTCGAATATCTCTGGATTAATAATTATAGTATAATGAGTAATAATTTATTGCTTGATAATTATGTTGAATTTGGGAATCAGTATTAAATGACAGCCATTTTAAGAGCATGATATCTAGCCAGTGCATATAGCATGCCTGTCAGAGAAAGGGAGCTAGAGCTGAACAGTGTGAAGAAAAGGAACACCTCAGGCTCTGGAAAAGCACTGCTGCACTGATTTTAGGCGCAAGGTTTATTAGCCACGCCTATCTATTATTATTGGCCACAACGCAATTGCTGAGTCATTAAAGATGGAGGAATTGTCTAGGTAAGAGAAATAGAGACTGAGAGGTCCTCGTGGAAGCAATCGCAAATCTGAAGAAGCGCTTTGTAATCCAGGTTGTAGTCGTTTGGAAACCCTGTGCAGAATGTCCTGGAGATGGCTGTACTTGGAGTAAATGCTGGGCAAGAAACTTACTTACTTACTTACTTACTTACTTACTTACTTACTTACTTAGTCAGTCAGACAAAGAGCGGTGAAACGTTGAAATAGTGCAATTTTTAAAATGAAAATATTCATTCATTAAAATGTTTATGGATTATGAAATGAGAGATACAAAGAGAGAAAAGGCTAAATAAACTATCTGTTCAGCCAGTTTCTTGATGTGGCCTTTCCCTGCAGAGATAGAACAGTTTGAACATGAGTCAAAATAATTGAAATATTGCTAAACACGGGCAAACCCACTGCCAATCCTATGTAAAACCTACTGGTTTTACTAATAAGTACGACCACGTACAGACGTGCCACCTCTAACCCCCCTCAGGTCCCTCGGGCACACCCTTTGGTGAGGTCCCATCAGCCGCCTCCCTGACCTCCATTGGAGTAAGCCCGGCCACCCCCCCTGGCCATCCGCAAAACGGTGGTAGTGGCCCCAGGACTACCGTCGCTGGACAAATTATTGGTTGAGACGATCCTGTCCGACCAGTTCGTCGACTTAGCGGAAATGCCTCCAGCCAAGGGCAGTGCTCCAGCCGCCAACAAGATCCTAGACGGCCACAACCTGTATATAGTCAGACCAACTAAACGACTCATACCGGATTTTCCAACATGGCTGCAATGTTTCTCAGTGTACTCGGCAGTACTTATCTTAAAATACCCGGAGAGGGCCACTTCCCTTCTCCTGTATCAGAAAAACATCGCCTACCTCAGCCAGCGGTTCCGCTGGCCATCCTGGGTAGTTTACGACAACAGCTTCCGGTCGGAGGCAGCCGACAATGCAAAAACTGATTGGTCACTGATCGACTACGGGGTTCATTCTAGGTCGTTCCACAACCAAACCCTCATACGGGACAGCTGGTGCGCAAATTGTCACTCAGTGGACCACCTGCAAGCAGACTGTCCGTACGCAAAAACCGGGGCCCCACCGAAGAAACGACCAGCTGCTGCTCCTTACCCAATGCACTCAAAACGCCCCAATGCACCCATCTGTATGAACTTCAACAGAACGAACTGTAGGTATGGACCAAGATGCAATTACAGACATGTGTGTCTTCGCTGCCAAGGCCCTCGTGCAGGGGGATAACGTGAAAGGGCCACCCCCAACTATCGTGACTCAAATAGCCATTTGTCGTATTTAAACCCAATTGATCGTGTTCCCACCACTCATTTATCTCGTATTTCGTATTATTTCAAATGAAAAAAAAATTTTTTTTTTCTTTTTGCATGGTTAAATGAAAGCACCGAAGTTGCTGATGCCTCAGTGGAGATGCCAAAGCTACATAACATAACACTACTAATAGCTTTATACACATGATCGCATGCTGAGAGTGGGTAATGATCGACCATAATTGTTGTTAAAAACGATAGATGCCAGGAGTTCAAGTCTAAAATTAATGGCTGCATAATAGCAGAGCCTTGCAGCTCTCTTCTCACTCTTGCAGCTACCAATAGCTAGTATTTTGCAAATCCACGAATTAAAATCAGAGTAAACATGACTGGAGGCCTATAGAAACTCTTACGTGCACTTGATTCATCCTTGAGCAGCTGTAGCAGTCTACACAGACACACAGACACACAGACACTGTCACACAAACACACTACCGTATACCTCGCTTGCGCATGCGCACCGAGGCATAATAACACACATATACAGGTACCCATGACAAATAAATAATTATTATCATCATAATTATAATAACATATAAAAAATTAAAAAAATGTTGGTAATAATAATAAATATTATGCCATACCCACCCCTCCCCCATCACAGATATGTACCCCTACACTGAGCAACTACTAGCCCTATCTCGCCAGCAGGCCACCCACCCATGCAAGCTACCACCCCACCTCTGTGACATCGTGACCCCACTATCTCTTACAGCATGGGCACAGAGCCTACACTCTCACCCAGATAAAGGGTTTACAAACTTTGTCATTGCTGGCCAACGGCTTCAGAATAGGTTTCAATCCTTCTTTGGTTAGCCTAGGGAGCTCACTCCAACATGCGATCAGCTCTTGACCATCCTCAAATAGTCTCGGAATATCTGTCAGGGGAAAAGGCAACCGGTCGAATCGGCAAACTGCCCACACCCATCTCACCGTTACAGATTCCCAAAAAATCAAAACCGGGAAAATGGAAGCTAATCATAGACCTCTCCTCACCAGAGGGTCACAGCGTCAACGATGGAATCGAAAAATCACTTTGCTCGATCTCATATGTAAAAATCGACCAAGTAGTAAAAGCGGTCCTAGCACTCCCTCCCGGGGCCCTCATGGCAAAAATTGATGTCAAACATGCCTATAGAAAGGTACCAGTCCACCCAGACGACCGACACTTACTGGCAATGCAATGGGACGGGGAAATCCTGGTGGACAAAGTCTTGCCGTTTGGCCTAAGATCAGCCCCTTTCATTTTTACAGTCATAGCGGACGCGCTACAATGGATCATTGAACAACATGGCGCGCAACCTATTTTTCATTACCTCGACGATTATATCACAGTAGGCCCCCCGGACTCCCCCCAATGCAGTAACAATTTAACAATCATCAAAACAACATGCAAAAACCTAGGCGTGCCACTGGAAGAATCCAAAAGCGAAGGCTCAACACCATGCATTACATTCCTAGGCCTGGCTAATTAGTGGAACACTATTTTCACCAATCAATAGCACCTGCTACCCATCGCTCGTACAATTCAGCCCAAACCCGCTACATTAAACTCTATACACAAATTAGCATTCAACCATTACCTTTAGAAGAAACCCACCTATGCCGTTTTGCCTCCTTCCTAGCAAAAGACAACATTACGTACACAACAATCAAATGTTACTTCTCGGCACTCCGCCGACTACAACTATCCCACAACTACCCAGAACCAATGATTTCCTCCTTTCCCAAACTGGAATGTGTCGTTAAAGGCATCAAGAGAGAACAGGCCCATAAGAAAGGAGAGACACCAAAGCGTCTCCCCATCACAATCGAGATTCTCCAAAAGCTTCGGGTCTTCTTCGAAGCTAGGAGTCATGAAACAGACGCCTTCATGCTATGGGCGGCAGTCACTACATGCTTTTTCGGCTTCATGCGCTCAGGCGAAATAACGCTGCCTTCGGAATCAGCATTCGACCCCTCGTCGCATCTTGGTTTTGCCGATGTCACGGTGGATGACATCTCAGCACCTCAGTTAGTCAAGCTTCGTCTCAAGGCCTCCAAAACGGACCCGTTTCGAAAGGGCGTGGAAATCGTCATTGGGCGTACGCACAACTCTCTCTGCCCAGTAGCGGCACTACTATCATACTTAGCCATTAGAGGCAACAGACCGGGCTTCTTATTCCTGTTCGCAGATGGCCGCCCCTTGACAAAGTCCCGTTTCATTCTGAAGATCCGCGAGGCATTGTCTCTAGTAGGAATAGACTCATCACAATACGCAGGACACTCCTTCCGTATCGGAGCAGCCACCACCGCAGCTGCACAAGGAATTCAGGACTCAGTAATTCAAATGTTAGGCAGGTGGAAGAGCTCAGCTTACCAACTGTATATCCGAACACCAAAGGACAAACTAGCCCGTTACTCATCCATTATTGCTGCTTGATTTGTCAATCCTGGTTTGCATACTGAATTATATATGTTTGCATGGTTTAGCAGAGGCGGTGATCAGAACGGGGTACAGGTACACCTTTATTAAGGGACTCCTACCTACACTTCCTTGGGCTGAGGGACATAAATAAACTACTATTAAACTTCCTTGGAGGGGACTCGCAATATGCTCCTCCTATTTATGCTCCCTAGCCCAAGGGTAAATGTTATTCATAGCCCGTAATAATAATTAGTGTTGTCGCCAGGGACAACCACTAATCATATTCATAGGGGGCGGGGGACTTGCAACCTCCTACGTCGCTCCACCCCACCAAACTCCCCGACTCGACTGGGTAGTTAGGTGATTCCACCATAGATATTATCTATGACTTTAACAGCAGCGCAACAGACATTAAATGGAGTTTAAGTTTGTTAAACGGAGTTATTGGGGTGGAGCGTAGGCACACATCACATGCATGGCAAGCGCATGCGTGTTACTTGGCCTCGTGCTCTAGCTCTGCCATATACTTAATAAGAGTACAGGCTTACTGGCAAAATATCAGATATCTGAACCACTGACTTCTTTCCCACCCACCCACCCTGTCCCTTGCCAGGTAATCGTTATTCTTATAAGTAAGTATAATAAAATGTAGGTTACTTGTCCGGTGCATGCACCGTGATGGAGCGACGTGGGAGGGGACTCGCAATATGCTCCTCCTATTTATTCTCCCTAGCCTAAGGGTTAATGTTATTGTTATTCATAGCCCGTAATAATAATTAGTGTTGTCGCCAGGGACAACCACTAATCATATTCATAGGGGGCGGGGGACTTGCAACCTCCTACGTCGCTCCACCCCACCAAACTCCTCGACTCGACTGGGTAGTTAGGTGATTCCACCATAGATATTATCTATGACTTTAACAGCAGCGCAATAGACATTAAACTCTACTGCGCATGACCAGAACAATTAATTGAAGCTGCAGCATGGCTTTGTTGAGTTGGGGAGTACGGCAGCTAGCTAGCTAGCTATACTCTGCCTTAAAACAGGGAGTTGGACCACCCGCTGCTAAGGGAAAGACAAGCTAGAGAGTGAGCAACTGGGTGCAGTTAATACTTCCAAGTACTGATTATTACCCTGTGATGAAGAAATCTTAGTATAGCACGTACTGTACTGATGCAAGTACAACAATGTACATACATAATTATTTCAGCTGTATACTTACATGACTTACAACACATGCCTGTTCAAATTTGTGTCCCCCTTCCTGTACACACCCCCTGCATGGGCGAATTTTCCCCCATCATTTTTAACCACCTCTCAAAATTCCTGGGCAGAACCCTGTAACATGCATGTTATATGCACATTTTGCATAGGGATAACTATTACAAATGTCCCCACCTTGAGTAGGTCTCTGTATGTCCCTCTTCCTGTACATTGTAAAAGAGCATATAAGTTGTGTCGTTCATGAACTCAAACCAGCACCGTGCTTGGGCCAGAGGGAACCTGAGGGAGGAGGGGGACAAGCCGTTAAGTATGTACGTAATTATGTAATTAATAAAAAAACACGAATGTTAATACCCCGAAATCTATACCCGCTACAAGGTAGTTACTGAACAAATCTACAGTACATAATGAAAGCACCGCATGCAGGTGCTGATGCCTCGGTGGAGATGCCAAAGCCATGATTGTTGTTAAAAACAATTGATGCCAAAGTTCAAGTCTAAAATTAATGGCTGCCATCAGCAGAGCTAACTACTAAGTACAGTAGCAACACTCGGTAAACAAGTTTGGCAACGTGCTCTTCCGAAAAGGCTGCAATGGCATTCCAAGTATGCAAAACTATAGGCATAACTCGAGAACGACGCATTATTTTGCAAATCCACGAATTATAATCCAAGAAAACATGACTAAAAGCCTATAGAAACTCTTACTTGCACTTCATTGATCCTCGAGCAGCTGCAGGCAGGCAGGCAGGCAGGCATGCGCACGCACGCACGCACACACTACCGTATACCTCGCTTGCGCATGCACACCGAGGCATAATAATAATAATGAAAGCACCGCATGCAGGTGCTGATGCCTCGGTGGAGATGCCAAAGCTACATAACATAAAGATACTAATATAGCTTAATTTTATACACACCATGTAATTTGCAAGCTGCATACAAACATGTTTAAACGAAGAAGGCGTTTAATCCAGGAGGGCGTTTATTTTTATGTCTACTCCAAAACTCTTGCACAGCAGCAGTTATTGTGCTCTTCTTCGCTATCTCTCTCTGCCATCGATGCATCATAAAAAGTATTATTATTCTATGCTGCCAACTGCCATGCTTGCAACGGGGTTCCATGTGCTATTTTAGCTCCACCCACAGTGCCACGCCCCATATATGGGTGATTATTTAAGATGGCCGTTTATTGACAAAGACAGAGCTTTTACCTTGGGCATTTAAACGAGATGGGCGTTTATTCAAGGAGGGCGTTTAATCAAATAAATACGGTACCCACTTAAAATTGTTTTAGGGTGGAGCATGATCAAAGCATACAGAGACCAACCCTCTTAATTGCAGCAATTATAATTATTTGTTCCAGCTAGGCTTATAACGTGCAATGCAAGTCAAACATAAAACTGCATTGGGTCTGCCAACTACCGTATAGAGGGTATATTTCGAGGGTATAATGTTCGTGGTTTTCGCGGATTAGGCATGAACCGCGAACATTTATAACCGCAAATTTAATATTTCATGCATGCATGCTGCAAAAAAGGTGCTATTCCACGAAAATTAAATCCGCGAAAACCTTTCTAAAGGCACATCCGCGAAAATTTATACCCTCGAAATATACCCGCTATACGGTATATAACTGAATGTTATTACAGGGTAGCCCTTACACGAACAGGACAGGTTGTATGTATGTAATAATGTAATCAGCAAAAAACGCGAATGTTACTCAGGAAACTATGACACTATGTACTTAAAAATAATAAATGCTGTAATCAGTTAATGGTGAATGTTATTACAGGGTAGCCCTTACAAAAATAAGACGAACAGGACAGGTTGTATGTATGTAATAATGTAATCAGCAAAAAACGCGAATGTTACTCAGGACACTATGATGGTCACTATGACCATCATAGAGCATTACTTATACTTACATATCATAATTATCATCACTCGGCTGTCGCGATGTTGATGGATCCATAGTCCTCCGCCACTTGTTAGCTCCGTCCACCACTCCATCAGTATCTGCTCCTCACTGTCAGTCACTATGTCTGCATTGTCTACATCTCTCGAATCATAATTTGCTTCTCCCAAAACAGAACTCGGTAAATTTACCATAGATTTGGAAAACTTGTTCTTCTATAGTCTCGCGAGCATGCCGACTTGCCCTGCTTGCGAGACTAGTTGGGAGACAGTTTTAGATGAATACTTTTTCCTACTGCTCAAGCTGACACCACTATTAAAGAGCTGCTCTCATTAAACAGGCGGTCTAGAGGGCGAGGCAAAGGGGGTAGCATGAGCTAGCTAAAGGCCAAAGGGTCATCAACATAGTGTAGATCTATCACTTTTGAAGAGAACAGTGCCTCGCCTTCTCATAAACTTAAACGTAAACAACCTGGAAATGTGAAAATGGAAAATAATTATAATAGCAGTATAAATTATACTATACATAATAATAAATCATGTAAATCATCTGTGAATCTATCATGCATGCCAGCACAATAATTTATAATTATGTAGACTCTCACCCGTAGGTTGTTCACGATCGATGCACCTTCTTCTTTGTAGCCTCCAGTTGCATGGAGACGATCTCCATGTGGTAAATATTATTTGGAAAGAATCGTCAACTTTCTATAGCTCAAGGAGTGTTTATAATACGTACATGATGTAGTATCTCAGATCTCTACGCACTCACATCCATACGTACCTATATCGAGCTAGCTACTGAAGCCATGGTTCAACTCTTCATCGAGTTTTCTCCTGATGGTGTGAACGAGTGGGGCATGATTGAGCTCCAGGGAGAGCTGGAAACTAGGGACCAGATGTCATTTGACAACATGCACATTGGAGACCTGTACTTCGACAATAAGGGGACACCGCAGATGATAGTTGGACACCACCTTTTAACTGGGAAGGTCGAGAAACTGGACAAACCATTTGCAGTATTGAAAAAGCATTCCGCAGAATTGGAATCAGACTCGATGGACTGGGAACAAACTGATTCTAAACGGTTAGAGTTACGAAGTACTGAGTACATAGTTGTAGCTATGGTTACCCGAAAGATCATATTTAAGAATAGACCTAAACCTATTATCACAAAAACACTGCCCAAGAAACAATGAAGTTTTTTTGTCCTTAAATTGTTTAATTTTTATGTGAAACGACTCGACTGGTGAGTTTACGGAGATAACAGACTTAATTTTTTTTTATAAACACTACACAAAATTCTTAAGTACATTTCAATAATTACATGTATACTGTTGAACATGAAATTGTCTATAAAAAATGTTGTTCTACAATGACTGACATACAAAATTACAATGCATGTGTAGACTGTAGTGTATAAAATAGTTCAAGAGCAAAAAAGCAATGCATTTACTGTTCTAGATCTAGCCTCGTCCCCAGGCCGATTTTTCCATTAGAGGACGAGGCTATAATTTATAGTACTGTACAAAAAAATGATTATGTTCAGTCCAACTTATGACAGTCTAATGGGTTGCGTCCAACAAATATACTATACTCAGCAAGTGTGGCGCGCAATTCACTGTAAGTAGGATGTCGACTCTGCCAATACTTAAGTACACGATAAAATTTGTCCACATTAGAGGGTCGAGCACCTTCGAGAGCTATTGCCAGTGCATAATCTGATATGTCTAAAACCTTGACAAAAACATTCATTTTGCGGTGGGACTTTTCAGCGAGTTTTAAAAGGAATTCGTTGGTTATAGCCACAGCGGCATCTTGGTTAAATAACTCACAGAGAACACTCTCTCCTAGGTCAAAGAAAGGCTCGAAGTGAAGAAGGGCTTGAATTTCAACAAGCATATCAGCTACATCAAATGCAAAAGGTTTACACGTAGAGATTGAACGTGCAATTTCTAACAAATTGACAAAAATATCATCATTACCCAAGGGGAAAGTAATGCAATCAGGTTTCACGAAAAACTCATTGACTTCCACCTCCTTGCAATATTCAGATTTTGTGGTCAGAATTCTCGAAATTAACTGAGATCGCAATTTAACTGCATCTAGCTCACAATCTTTTCTTGCTCGAATATACAAAGCTATGCTTTTGCTGTCAACTTCAACAATGATGTCAATACCACACAAAGATCGCCAAAAGATACCGTTTTTCCATACTTTACATCTTCTCTGAATTGATAATTTTGCAAACGAGGAAGAACTTGGGGCCATCGCAAATGAGAATGCAAGACAATGGATTGTCACGTGCATAAAATTCGATATGAAAAATTGCTCATCATTTCGACATTTCATAATCCACACAGATTGATGTGAAAATTGGCTTTGAGGATCCCAAATTCCTTGAGGTATTGTGACAGTGACTAAGCTTGGAAAGAAAAGGTATTTGGTACTAGCAGAGGATACAACCGAGAGCTGATCAAGGATCTCAGGGTCAGTAACTTCATGGCAAAACTGAAAATGAGACATGATAGAGATAATCAACTTGGTGTCAACATCAGGAAACTCCTCAGCAAGTTTGAAAGCAGGAACAATGCCAGTGTCAGAAGCCAAAGGTTTATGGTCCTCAAATGAATCAGGAGCAAAAATTGATCCACAAATTCGTTTTAATAAAACATCTTTTTTGAGCACTATCCAACTATCGATTGAACTGCACTGGTTTCGAAGAAAAAGAATGTTTCCTCGCATGTTGAGCTTGATACACATTTTCACAATGGTGTTATGCTCTAATTCACAGATAAATTTGCAGAAATATGAAGTGATAGATGATTGTTCAGCATGGGTGAATAATTCAGCAATGGTGAAGGCATCTCTATGACCAAATTCACTTATAATTCCAACAAGAAAGCAATGCTGCTGAATATTAATTTCTTGCTGTTGTTTTATGCTCTGGCAACAGTCTGCTATATGAGAGCGCAGCTGGGTCATATCTGCTGACAGAGGGTATCGACAATCGAGAGCAATAAAAGAATGCAGCTGAAATGTTGAGAATAATCTTCTGGATGTGAGACTCTCAATTATAACTTTACAGGACTCAATATCTTTCACAGACACTTTATCAGCGTAACTACCGATGATAAATAGAAACGGTTTGTCATTTGATTGACAGTCAAAAAGATTAGAAGCAAAATTGCACCAATGTAAGATAGCTTTACGAAGAGAATCCTGCTTAGTGCTTATATCAGCGACTAGAAGTATGATGGAGGAAGGAGACCCTGCTAAAATGCTTCTCAAGGCGAAATCGTGACTGGCATAGAACTCACTATGACCTGCGAGATCATAGATTGTCATCAAACCAAACCTCTTGCTCTCAATGTCGCTTGGAACAATGCCACTTGTATTTTTACTAACATCACAAACTTTCTTGAATTGATGAGCGAGGCTTTTCACATCATCTTCAACGTCAGTTTTGATCGATTTAGCAAGTGTACTCTTCCCTGTTCCTGGAAAGCCCATTAGAAACAATTTGGTGTATGCTTCAGGAGGTTGTTGATTCACTGACGTTTCCCAGGATTCATCTGGTAGTGTGGCATTGTGATTAAGTAGCAACTGTATAGCCAGGTTTTTGTTTGCACCAATGTCAGTGCACGTTGATAGGAATTGAAGAGCAGTCATTCCAAGGTTATCTCTTTGTGTTGGGTCACATTCAGGTAACTTTAAAAGGTATTTCATTACTTCAAGTTTTCGATCTGTATCCATATCCATTGACCTGCAAAAATGGCGTAATGAGTACCGCATGCAGACACACAATAATTATTGTGTCAATTCATGACGTAGATCAAAGATATTGCAAGTACTATGTACATAATTATAGCTGTGACCACAAGGGCTTTAACCAATGCGCAAAAGACACGCGCCGTGCTTCAATAGCAGCTTATCGGACAAGATGGCGCAGTGGGTATTTTTGCCAGTCATAGAAGGTCTGGTAAAAAACACAGCTTTGGCTGTGGTTTTGTGGAGAGGGCAAACATTTTTGACACGTTTTTGAGTAGCCTATCTGATTCGTAAGGTCAAGAATGCGGTAACTTTTTAGCTACCTACGCAAGTGGGTATCTTCTACGCCCACGCATGCACATGCTTTAACTAGTAGTAACTTAATTACACACACAATAAAAGCACTACCACAGGCAGGGTTTCATCTAGTGGGGGGGGGGGCTGGGGTGAACCTCCCCCCCCCCAAAATGTTTGTAGAATAATGACATCATCACATTGGTACTGTCTATGACGTGCAATATATATCTAGATCTACTGTGATGCACTAGCATGTAATAGGGGTGTGGTCAGCAAATATGGGAGTGGCCAAACATTTTGCGGCGTGCGTAAACCTTCCCCCCCAAACTTTTAATCCTAGATGAAACCCTGACAGGTGCTGATGCCTCGTGGTTGTTTTGCTGCATGCAGGCATAATTATTATATTCACGGGAAACTCAAAGGGTGGGAAATGATCGATCATCATGATTGTTGCTAAAAAGGATGCCAAAAGTCCAGAGTCTAACATTAATGGCTGCATGTTCAGTTGCATCAGTATAATTATATAGAGCCTAGCAGCTCTCTTCTCACTCTTGCAGCTACCAGCAATATAGCTAGCGTTCTAGTGCAGAAGCTAACTACTATGAGTAGAGTAGCAACACTCCATGGACAAGTTTTATTCTAAATGGCATTCCAAGTAAGCAAAACTAGAAAACGAGCATTATTTTGAAAATCCAACGTGACTAGAAGCCTAATAGAAAGTCTTTATTGATCCTTGAGACACACACGAACACATGTATATACTACATATATACCTCGCTTCCTGCGAGTCTTGTTGTGTGGAGGCAGTGCTATGGCAGCCAGGTGAGCAGACTCAGAACACATAGAGTACAGCTAGTACTGCATGCAGTGCTAAACCCTCGGCTGTTGTCATAATAATTATAGTCTATGCAGTAATGTTGCAAAATGTTCCAGGCAGCAGCTTCCCACACTTTCAAGATACCACAGTGATGCCATCTGGCAAGGAGTACTGGTATCTTGGCAGTGGTGAGGGCCCGGCCTATATTATTCAAAGTAGCATGACGACCGTGACGACCTTCACTGCATGCTACGGCAGCTGAGCACATGCATGTGTGCCACTTTAGCTCCACATTGATGAAAGAATGGGGTCTGCATATAGAGGGGCACCAAGATGCAGATCAACAGTGACCCTGATGCATGGTGTTGTCATTCATGCGTAGGCCGAGTGAGGAAATGAACAGCACATCCAGCCAGGAGGCACCAGACTCATCCTTCGCTCTAGAACTAGAAGCTAGCAACTGAGCAGGCACGAGCTCTGAAATCTGGTGCATCTGCCAGCTGTATAGCTGTATTTGGTACCTTGATGGTGTCCCATACCACCGTGGTGTGCACTTATCCTTCTGATGGAGGATCAGAAGCTGGTTAAGGTTACGATGCAGTGTTTGCTCATGAATTATTCATGAGTTTTTATTTTGTTTTTGTGAGAAATAAAGACACTCTTTCTATTATTTTATGTGTCTATACTGTTGCACTGCTCATAAGTAACTATTACAGCGCTTGCTAGCTATCAGTACGCTAACTAGACGGCACAACTTTACCGCAAAGATCTTGATTTTAGTCGTCAAATATTAGAGAAAGAAAGACTCTAACAAGAACTAAACAGTGACCTACCAGCAGTTTATGATATTCCTGAGGGCGGCTCGAAGAGTTCTTGCTCCTATCTATCTACAAACTGAAGAAAAATACCATAGTTTACTAGCTAGTCGACTATTTTTCACTACCGTAAGACCTCGATTTAAAGCGACACTTTTTAATAATTACGAAGCCAGAGGTCGCACTTTTGGAGGTTGAAAATTATATTGAAGTCCTGGTGTCGCATTTTTAGAGGGTCGCATCTAATTGGAGGTAACTTTACAGAGTCTACTTGCCTCGATTTCAGGCCGCTTAAAAACACTGATTCTCCAGTGGGCTACAATCGAGGCTAGGGAGTGGCTACATTTACCTCTATTTAGAACGCGACATTAAAAAATAATTGTCAGTGCAGCTGTCCCACTTTTAGAGGTCAGAAAATTGCTGAAACTCCTGGGTGTCGCATATTTGGAGGGTCGCCTTAAATCGAGGTCTTACGGTAACTTTCTACTTCTACACGAGCTAACTCGATGACTGTTTATTGTTTTCAAGAAATTATTCGAGCCGCCCTGCCCCTTTCCTTGTTAATTGCCTTACTGGCAAAGAGCATGCAATATCTAGCATATAAAATGACGACTAGTGTACACAGTCAAAACAGCTTGATTTACTACTGATAATCACTGCGTGGGCGAACACTGCATCGTAACCTTAAGCAGCAACTAGCAGGAGCGTCAATAGAGGCATGCGAAAACAGAGTTTTAATGGTGCATGAGACATGCACTGTGGACTTGAGCAAAGTCAGCAAAGAAGAGTCAGCTAAGAAGCCTTCTAAGACAACAAGCCACAATCATAATTCCGATCCGCCGAGATTTTGTTTGGGTTCTTATTCGAGACTTTCTGTGGCAGAGGTGTTGGTGATGGTTGACGTCGGGGAAAAGGAGCTCTACTCTGGTGGATGTGTATAGGCTTTGATACTCGGCATGAAGTCTTGGCAGATGCTGAGGGACGTCGGGCACACAGTCGTAGACCGGGCTAAATCAGAGCCGGGACGGTCGCACTTAAATCTAACTTCTTTGTGTGTCGACCATTTGCAATAGATGTCTTTACCAGCTTAATACACATTGACCCAGCTTTCTTATGTGACGATTATTATGACATCTTAATTATTTTACTTACTAGTTTACTGGAAATGGGCAAAACACCTTCGTTTTCGCGATAGTTTTTTGTATGAATCAACAAATATAAAATATAATTTATGGTTATCATGCACACTCGAGGTGTGCGCTACACACCCTCGGATATCGTGATACATCCCTCATGCCTGTGATTATTTGTCAAATCAGCATGGCTGCCAGATGGACTGCTATATCGAAGACAGTCCCAATTAATAGTACAATCTTCTCGTTGCTTCATTAATACGCTTTTACTAGCCTCTTAAAATCAACCCTCAGCTTAAACCGTATGCATGTTTATCAAGCTTTCTCGTTCATAATTATAGGCCCCACTATTTTTCTCGATAATTATGCCTCAAGGCGAGGAATACGGTAAAGCTGACTGCATGTGTGTGTGTGTGTGTGTCTGTGTGTGTCTGTATGTGTCTGCAGCTGTAACTGCTCAATGGCGACGAAAACTAACAGGCTTCTAGCAAAGTTTTTGATTCGTGGATTTGCAAACTAAACCTACATTGTAGGCTCAGAATCAGAGGAGGTCCGACACGATCACATGATCCAGTTTTTAATTACCTTCTTGCTACATTCTTGCATTCATTTTCATGCATTTCCATGAAAGTTTGGCTCTAGACCTTTCATATAATCGATAGGTATTTCAGCCGTTTAGAATACAGAGAAGCTATAAAAACTTTACACCTGGCTACTTGTGTACAATATTATATATGTAGTGCAAAAAAACTATTTTTTTTCCTTCTGTATTGCACAGATATCATAAACTAACTACAGTACTAGATCTACACTGAACTAAAGAGCGACTTAGATTCGAAGCTAAGTGCGTAATTCACATCACTTCCTGTCGTACCTCCTCTGGCTCAGAATCATTCGTAGCATTATCTGTTTGTACAAAGTTTATATTTTTGGACAAAGTTTCTATTGCACTATTATTTTTCAGCTTTTTGTTAGCTACAAGAGTCAGAAAAGAGCTGCAAAGATGTATACTGCTAGATAGGGAAGTGCACATTATGCGGTGGAAGACACACAGTTATCCTTTTATCAATACTGTATTTGTATGCTAATTAACTGTGCATGCTCTTGAACGGGGACATAGGAATAGAATTTTGGGGAGGTAGAAGAGCATAATGTGTTCCTCCCTACTTCCAGAATGGTGAACTTGAGCTCTTTGCAGATTCACTTAATTGACAGAAAATTCACACAACTTCCTATCATTATTGCCGAACAGGAAGCGAGGCGAATAATCGTACTACGTGATTCTGGCCCATGTGAATGTATTTATATGTCTGTAACGGATATGGGTGGGGCACCCCTGGGAGCGTTCACGTGACCCTACTTTGGAGGCAATAAAAGAAGCAAACTATGTACATGGGCGTGACCACCTTGTACTGCAACTCTGCAAGCCACCGTGCACTCTCTGTATAGGTCACACTTGTGATATGACATTGCAGTACTTCCTTACCATCATATGTACATGGAATTCAATTTGCCATTGTCACACTAGCCTCCTTCACCGGCCTTCATAGAAAAGAAGGCCTGCTATCGACTGCTTGCGCATGCGCAAAATTATTGGATATTTTTTCCCGTAAAATTTCTTATAATACTGGATTCACAGAGAAAATATCCTAAAAGTCATACACAGAGCTATATAGCTAGCTAGCTAGAGACAGAGCTGTGTAGGTTTGTTGTACATGCAGCTATTTTCTTCTGATAGAATCAGTAGCAGTAGTATAGTAGACTTTCACCAAAGTTAGTGTTAAATGGGTGTGGCCTGTCCATACACTCCGTTCAGACAATCGTCATCCACACTGTTGCAGGCTGTGAGTCTTTTGTTAACATAGCAGGCTCAGGGTAGCTATCAGAGAATGCTATCCGATGGGCTAGATACCTTCAAGCGAACTTTCTATCTACTTCCTTCAATCCACTTCCGTTCGTTGTGATGTCATAGTTTTCTGAGCATATACGATGTTATCCAAAGCCCCCAGATACTGGGGGGATATTAGCGCATGCATGCGCAAGCAGTCGATACCAGGCCCACTTCCATAAGTGAAGTGGGAAGTGCGGCCTGAGATCGAGGCTATTGTCACACATGAACATTTATTCAACATGCAAAGTAAAGTTAATGATCTCTTAAAATTTTAGCGCAGCAATACAATTATAGCAGAGGGCAGCTTGCAACATTCATTATGTGTTGTACGTACATGTACGCCAAACGCAGGCATTGATGATTAATCTTCTTTGCTATGTTACTACATGTACTCTGATTAACAGTCACAACTTCAAACAGGCTACTAGTGTATACACATGTAGTTATAAGACTTACCAACACACCCAATGTAGTGGGGTATATCCGTTATTGTCAGTACAACCAACAATACAATTTTTCTCTTCAATGAGGTACTTCACGGCCTTCACACTTCCACCCCTGTGTATAGATAGTATAAAGTGAATGCAGGTAGTTTTTATAAGAAAAAAATGGTTGATCACGTCACAGTACACACTATGCATCATAATTGTCATGGGATTCCATACATGTAGTACATGCATGCATGTATGTATAAGTATTATTTTTGGATAAGGTAAGACACATTCAAATTAATATAATCATAATACATTAGCTATAAAAAATTTCCTGCTATACGGTAGTTGTTACAAAAATTGAATGATAATAATAACACACAGTAACATTATACCAGGAGCTGGTGTGTAGTAGGGTCCACCCGCAATCATTGGTCATGTTCACATTACAGCTTCGTTCCTCAATAAAATACCTCACAATATGTAATTGATCATACCTGCATTTAGAAGGAAATTTTAAATTGATTGATCATACCTGCATTTAGCAGACACAGCCTATAATTACAAAGCAAAGAGAAATGGCACTCCTGCAACCCAGTATCATGTCTATCGATCTTTCTAAATTGGCTAAGGTAGTACGTAGTTAGTACCTTACTATACTCACTGGGATAAATAATAGTCCATCCATTTTTATTGCAGTGTTGTAATACAACTTTAAAGTTAACAATTTCACTTTGGTTTATGCTGAATCTGTCATCCATTCACTATTACTATAGTATGACTAAAATAAACTAGACTTCCTTTGAAATAAAACGAGAACGGGCCTGCTTGCCGCTGTGTCAACATTCACTAATTATATCTTCTTGAAATTTTAATGTATAACATGATTATAAGGATAATTAACTTACGCACAAGCTGAATGAACAACTGTCCATCCTCCCCTTGAGCTTCCTCCAAACTGGTTGTAAACATTACATTGCTTCCTTTCAACCAGGTACTTCACAATATTCAAATGCCCACTCCTATAAAACAAGCAGAACAATGGTGAAGTGACCAAATAAAGCTAGTATTCACCGAGAACTCCACAGCAATAGTATAATAGTATAGTTAAGAGTGCTGTTCATCTCTTATTGCACGAGTAACCATACTATTGTGATACGGGATTAATTTCTGAGCACTCTCCAGTCACTATAAAGCTAGTATTCACCGAGAACTCCACAGCAATAATAGTATGGTTAAGAGTGCATGCTATTCATCTTTGATTGCACGAGTAACCATACTATTGTGATACAGGATTAATTTCTGTGCACTCTCCAGTCACTAATAGCACATCACAAAGATTATGCATGGTATTCCTAAACTACGAGCCCCACCCCCAGCCCAAGCTTATCAGTTCTGTACTGCCGGCTAGAGCTAGCAAAGAACAACTTGCTACACCAAAAAGACGCAAGAGTCTACTGAATGGGCAGTAAACAATTTCGAGATTTGAAACATGGCTGCAGGATAGAAACAGAAGCCAGGAGGACGAAGTTGACAATTAATGCCTAGAAGACCTGCTTTTGACAATGGACCTAAAATCATTGGCTCTCAGTGTTCCCCGTAGAGACAAGAAAACTTACTGGTGAACCCTACCATCAACCCAATAAGCGCTATAGAAACTGGTAGTGAAAAACTTAACAGCCATAGCTATAGATATTAAACTAGGGTGACGCAAGCGCCATGGGGCAAGCGACGCATCCAACTCTGCTGGAAGAGATTGTGCAAATGACACCACATCTTGTGGCAGGTTGCCTGTGTATCCATATTGCCCAAGTGGTAATCGATAGATGCATTATTGGCATGACTGCAGATATAAACATCTCCTCCCATGGTAAAAGCTCTGTCTTTGTCAATAAATGCCCATGTATGGGCGTGGCACTGTGGGTGGAGCTGAATTAGCACGTGGAACCAGTTGCAAGCATGGCAGCATAGAATATAGTAGCCTCGATCCCAGGCCGCTCTTCCTCGAAGAGAGGGCCTGGTATCGACTGTTTGCGCATGCGCCACATAATCCCCAGAAACTGGGGACTCCGGATATCATCGTATAATGCTCAGTAAAACCATGACGTCACAACGAAAGGAAGTGGATTGAAGAAAGTGGAGAAGAAGGTTTCTAGCCCGTGTGATAGCATTCTAATAGCTACCCTTAGCCTGCTATGTTAACAAAGAACTCACAGTCTGCAACAGTGTGGATGGCAATCGTCTGAACGCAGGGAAGGCTGACAATAGCTTATATGGACAGGCCACGCCCATCTAACACTAACCTTGGTGAAAGTCTACATATAGACTCTATCAGAAGAAATAGCATGCTGTAACCAAACGTACAGCTCTGTCTCTAGCTAGCTAGCTATATAGCTCTGTGTATGTAGTGTTCTTTGTGTGTATATGTTATTCAGGATATTTTTCGCGGTAAAATGTCAGTTTAATGGAAACATTACGGGGAAATTATGCATAGTTTTGCGCATGCGCAAACAGTCAGTAGCAGGCCTCCTTTTTGAGGCCGAGGCTAAGAATATAGATGCTTTTTATGATGGCAGAGAGAGAGATATACCAGCACAGAGGGAGAAACACCACTCCTATGACTTAAGATATAAGCTGAGAGCTGTGGCAGCAGCCAAAAAGAGCATAAACTGCTGCTGTGCAAGAGTTTGGAGTAGACTCAACAATGAACGCCCGTTTCGAATAAGCGCCCATCTCGTTTAAACGCCCCCTCTACAGACTTCGATATGAAATAAACGCCCAGGCGTAAATACAGTATATGTTAGGCAAACGCCAGAACCCTTTGAGTTAGTAATACCTTCACTCAGGCTGTGTGCCCTGTAAAAAGCAAGACTCTTTTCAGCTGTTTCTGAGAATCTTTCCTGTTGCTCCTTATTGCTAATCTTTCTTTGTTGTCGCTATTCATTTCTTTATTCTTTATTCCCGTAACTATTAAACATACATCCTCTATTCCTTTATTGACTCACATAGAAATTGGTAAAGGATCACGAGTCCCAAAAGCAAATATCGTATGCCGGCCCATGACATACAGGGGGGGGCAATTGAAAGAAATATTTTTACAAAAAAAAAGTTAACTGTTTTTTTCAAGCCCAATCAGACAGTGTAGCTTTTCTGGTCATGGGTTGATTGATGACTATATCAATATAAAAGCACCGCAGGTGCTGATGCCTCAGTGGAGGGGCGCCAAAGCTACATAACACTAGAGCACTAAAGTGTAAACCCTCGGCTGGCTGGTGACATGATTAAGAGAAACCAGAAGAGTGATATAATGCAGTGCATGTAGTGATGTATGACTGAGCTGTCTAGCATGCACCAGGGGCGTAGCCAGACTTTTGAGACAGGGGTTTCTTCAGAACAATCAGCGGCGCGATAGCGCCGCGAAATTTTTTGTGGCCACGCCCACTTCCGGTACCACACCCTCTTGATTGGGGCACACCTACTGCTTATTGACTATTGTTCATGACTTTTTTACATGTTTGTGAGAAGCTAGCTAGCTATAGACGTAACATACTAGGCATGCAGGTGCCAATTGTGTATTGCTAGTCTAGCTGAGCAACAATTAAATGTCATTTACCTGAGAGGTTTCATGTGGCTGAGATTGTTCTAAACTTGTACACTTCCTGAATAAAGTTGTGCTTAGAGCTGAGTCTGAGAATACTGGAGCATTGAGGATTGATACTAGATCTAGGACTTAAGTCTTGGTCTTCTTTGTTTGAGGTAGCTAGCTAGCTGAGACTAACTAGCTGAGACAAAGCCAAAGTGAAACGCTTCACGGTGCTGCTCTGATTATTGATTTGCAGCCACGTGTGAAAAGATGGGCAGGGCTGCATGATTTCAATTATAGGGGAGCCCTGCCCAATTTTCTCAGCAGCTCCTGGGGGGGTTTCTGGGCAACCAGGAAACAATGGTAGCTACGCCCCTGTGCACTGCAACTCAGGAGCAATAAAACAGATGCTGAGTTTTAGTGGTACATAGATATATGTACTGTGGATCACAGCAAAGAAGCTTGGAGTCTCAGAGAAGTACTGTATGGCTCCTGGAGTAGGACCTAGCAGTGTGCTACAGAGACAGCAAGCCAGACACAATTCTATTTTAGCGACCCTTTTCCATTGTTCCTGGTAAGGGATCATTTCAGCTGTAAATACGTAGGGTACCTCGAATAAAGGCCGTGTGTAGTAATAGCTAAGCTGCCAACGTGTAAGTTTAGCATTTGCTCGCTTTTATTCGACAACGAAGCATTAACATCAAAATCTTTCAAATTTAAAACTACTACCTTGTTGTGTTGAGGCTATCCATGGCATAAACACAGTGCCATCGCATCCAGGTGAGTAGACTCAGAATACAAACAGACAGACAGACTGACTGACTACTATAACCCAGTGGCGTGTACAATGGGGGGCTTTGGGGGCTTGAGCATCCCCCTGTCCTCCCAGACAACCATGAAACTAATCCTATCACTCAGTAGCTAGCTAGCTAACGGTGCAGCTCCAGAGCTAGAGGTACGTGCAGCGATTACATGTACAAGTCATGACCACGCCCAATTGAGCATGCGCAACCAGCATTGCAATGTTGTTATTAGCCTCGATTCAAGGCTGATTTTAATCCGCCTGGAATCGAGGCTATGTTGTTATGTAATGCATAATAGCTGATCAAGATCCTCTGCACTCTCCCAGTCACCTCTTGCTCCACTGAGAGATACTGAGAAGCAGTGACTAACACTAGATTGACTGGACATCTCCATTGCAGTGATTGACCAGTTTGCTAGGATGTACCCCAGGAGAATAGTGCATGGAGATCCTACAAGATGACTGACTCATAATTATGTCTTATTATCACGCTATGCATGTATTAGATCCCGTTTGAGTGTATTTAGCAGGGAACTATGAGCTACAGTACCGGTACTATAGATTGCTCTAGGCTACAAACTACAACATTACATTGTATTGTCATTTACAAGAAGATACACATAGTAGCTAGATGCTTTGTCTAGTAACATGACTAGAATGGAGCTCTAGAGTATTTTTGGCTTTGTTTGAGAGTAGTAAAAGTCGCTCGTTTCCAGTGTGCTGTACTTTTTTGATGCAAGGGTGCATGGGGAGGAGCTAAAAGACACGCCGAAATAAATGCGGGGGCGTAAAATCGCGCGCGTAACGGCCCCATTTTTTTCTGTGCTCTTGTGCACCCTCCTGCTTCAATCTCTAGAAACGCCCCTGTAACCCGTGGCGCCGCGGCGCGCCTTGGGTTAATAAACTACTAATAGCTTTTTATACGCACATTATAATTATTATCATCAGAATGTAATTCTGTTATCATGATGAACATTTTTGCATTATGTAGAATTCAGGAATCGCAGGGAAACTCAAATAGTGGGTAGTGATCGACCATGATTGTTGTTAAAAACGATTGATGCCAAAAGTTCAAGTCTAAAATTAATGGCTGCATCATGATCAGCAGAGCCTTGCAACTCTCTTCTCACTCTTGCAGCTCTCTTCTCACTCTTGCAGCTACCAATAAGTTAGCGTTCTAGGGCAGAGCTAACTACTAAGTAGAGTAGCAACACTTCATGGGCAAGTTTTTCTACGCACTCTTCGATCGTGCTATTCTGCGTGCTATGCAATAATAATAATTATTAGCTAACTACTAAGTAGAGTAGCAACACTCCATAGACAAGTTTTTCTACACACTCTTCAATCGTGCTATTCTGCATGCTATGCAATAATTACCCATGCACTTCGTTGAAAGTTGCAAAGAATTACACAGAATTCGAGCTAATCTACAGTGATCACTGCATGGTCTTCTAGCAAGAAAGAGGGGCACATGACCCTTCATGTGCTATGCACTGGATCTGCCACTGGTATAGTAGTTGCTTACTCCCCTTCATACGTACATGAACATAGTGTCTATAAGTCTTTGATGTGGCTCTAAAATAGCAATTTGAATGAACCTCCCAGGCCCACCAGAGGACAAAAGCTCTGCTCCCAAACTGTCCTTTATACGGAGGTTCCACAGCACTAATTTTAATTTGCTTTCTTGTGGAATTCTTTACATACATGCATGTACAGTGGAACCTCCATAAAACGGACACCATTGGGGAACAGCCTTTTGGCCGTTATAGAGAGGTGGTCTTCCTTGGGAGGTTTCGATTGCCAGCTATGTGTTTTCTATGAGTCATTTCTTGCTGCAAATGAATCTTGGAGCTTTGCTAACTGCTTATTTAGCTCATACAAGCTTTGAAAAGGCTGTAGAGACGAGCTACAGCCAGGTTTTCACGATTGTGCAAATAATGCTATCTCAGCAATAATTTTCTGCTAATTCTGGGTGTGGCTGTCCGTTCTGGGAGGTTATTTTCCATTGCTAAAGCTAGTTGGGGACTAGAAAGCTGCTCGTTACACGGAGTAGAGAGGTGGTCGCTCCTGAGAAGTTGCTTTACATTGAATTCATTGTAGTTTCAATCCTTCAATCCGGACCTGAGCTCTTGGCCGTTATATAGCGTGTGGTTGCTCTTTGGAGGTGGTCGTTAATGGAGGTTCCACTGTATATAGCATAACGGAATTTTCATTTTAAATTTGTTCTCTTGTCTCTAGCTTTTACTTCGTATTCCTGCTTTTTTGTACGTTATTTGTCTCGTCCAAAAAATTCAAAAATATTTCCTCAACAGTTGTTGTAGTGGGAAATCATTTTAGGGGGTGATCGTAAAAATTAATGTGTGTAACATCAAATATCTCTGGAACTTATGGCGCTATAATTTTATATTGCTAATTCAAGGGGGTATACTTTTTGATTAGGGGGTATACTTTTTTTATGGGGTATACTTTTTCTCAAATGGTATATATATATTTCTTGAGAGGGGTATACTTTATATCATAAGGGAGTATCTTAACCTATATACGCCACGGGCGCCAATTGGCAAACATTATAATTATTCAACAATTGGCATTAACCCTTTCCCCGCTTTAGTATAGGCGGCTACTGCTAATTTTTAAGAAATGATTGTGCGGGCTGTGTTGGAGCTATGCACACCCTGTAGGTACCAGCACATGCGCATTGAGCTGCTCTTTCACATGGTATTTTCATTGTGCTGCCTTAGGTACGCTTCATACAGTATTGTCGAAAGAAAAGTGACCAATTGATAATTGCTACAAGATCTTTGTAGGATAATCTGAGCGAAGCTCTAGGGCAGCTAGACAGTGAGGATATCGATGCCTATGGCCTTGTTGAGTCAGAGGAGAGTGACTGGGATCATAGCCAGATAGGAAGCTACTCCTCAGAGTTCAAGCTAGAAAATAAAGAGCCTGAAGAGCCAGAGGAAGAAGCTCATGAAGCTCTTGAGACGGACCAAGTTCCTGGACCTGGGTAAGTAACTATAGAGTAGCATCTGTAGTCTTCCTAGCTTCAATATAAGTTTGTTTAGGCTAGTTACATCAGCATTGGACATCATGAGCCACCATTCAACTTGTAAACCTGTGTGTAGGTGAAGAAAACATTTTCCGGGAAAAGAGCGTCTGCCGATACGACCTCATAGACAAGTTTCTGCAGATCCTGATTGAACCATGTCACCGTGAGAACATTGAGAACACTTATTTAGTGCCTTTAGTCACGTTGTGCCTTCATACAATATTGTTTGTGTACATAATTGTGATGTTTGTAAACAATCGCTAATTAGTTTGGGGTGGTCTGCTGCTAGGTAAGGATGATGGTGTCAAGATACCCCCGGGGTCTGGGCTACCTGTAGGAAATAGTTACGAGTGATTTCAATGTATGGTTCACGAGATACGAATTTTTAAAGAAAAATATGTATTTATTTTGTATTTTTTTGTTTTAATTAAAGCTGGGAAAGGGTTAATTCAATGGGGTATACTTTTTATCTCAAGGGTATAAATTATACTAGAGGGTGTAATACTTGTTACTTTTTTAAGGATAAAATCGATGACCATTTCCAGAAGACCTTTGACTATTGATTGACCTTTGACCTGAAATCCAGGAGGCTGGAACCACTTGACCTTGACCTTAGTTAATTAAGGTCACAAATACTTCTTTTTTAGACTACCGTATAGAGGGAAATTTTCGTGTGGTGCAAATTTTCGCGTTTTTCGAGGGCAGAAAAGTAACACAAATTATAACCGGGATAAACTACCACACACTGGTAATTTTACATGCAAAATTATTGGTGGGTGTGGTTTCCTGGCATTGAACCGCGAATATCAGAAACCACAAAAATTTCTGCTGACCCGCGAAAATTTACCGCTATATATACGGTACTTCAAGCCTACTTTTATAGTGTCTGTAAGTTTTAAACGTTATTTTGCAGGTGGGGGGGGGGGGAGTCAAATTTTATTTTTGCCAATTTACTCAAAAGCAGAGATACAATCAAAAGTCAGTGCTCTTGTACTAGCCACGCTATCGTGAGCGGCTTGTAATCCTAGAGGTCAATACACAGCTAGCCTCGAATCCAGGCTGATTAAATTAATCGGCCTGGATTCGAGGCTAACGCACACATGGCACAGCTGGCTTTGAGACTTGTATCTCTGCTTAGAGATACAAGTCTCAGAAGATACCCCTCATGAAAAATATAATGAAAAGTATACCCACTAATGAAAAAGTAATACCCCCTTAAATTATGCACTAATACAGCGCCATAGGAACTAAAGTATTTCTGGACAAATTTGTTGTATAGAGAATTTATTTAACAATTCATGTGTGAATAATTATACCTTAGCCGACAAGTGTGCTTGAGTTCCATGGCTAAGCAAAACGGTACCCAAAAAACCTGATATAATTGAGTAGTAATCGCTGTATGTACTTATAATTATGTATAAACTATACGAAATCATGTACCGTATAGCGGGTATATTTCGAGGGTATAAATTTTCGCGGATGGACCTCTACAAAGGATTTCGCGGATTTTATTTTCGTGGTCTGAGTTCCAGCCTTTTGGCGCATGCGCACATCAACATGCAGCTGTACCTCCACACTGTTAGCCTCGAATCCATAATACTGAACACACCTACTATTCATAAATTTTCGTGGGTATAAATTTTCGCGGTACAGGCTCAATCCGCGAAAACCGCGAACATTTATACCCTCGAAATATACCCGCTATACGGTATATGTTAGCTAAACTATTCAGCAATGTTTGTGCCAGAATTCCAGACCTTAGCCGACAACGATTGGTCTTTTCCATCGCTAAGCGATTGTCCACTATTGAAAAATCTTAAACAACCACATACCACTTTGGCTGCTATGGAGATAATTTTAGATAGATCATTCTTTTACCTACACAATGGTTATCAGCAGAATTTCTTAGAAATGTTACAATCACGTTATAGTTATAACACGGGCACGAGGGATGTATGGCATACATTGAGGGCGTAAGCCCTGAGGGCTGATTGCAATATGCATCCCGAGTGCACGTGTTATAACTAGTTTATATCCCGAGGGTATAACAACATAGTAAACTGCACAAAAATAATAAAAGAGACAACCCTAGACACAGCTCAATCTCTTCTCTCCGATATGTGCCAGTATCTGCAGCGTATAAGATTGGCATGGACCAAGAAACGGCTTGACACAAAATTGTTGGAGTTCAACGCTGGAATCACTCCTGCAAAACAGCCCCACCCCACGACTAGACTGCTGCAAAAAAATAGTCCCACCCCACTGCTGCTCGGCCTCACAACCAAGCCAAAGAAGGCTTGACTCTATACACTGCTGCAACACAGCTTAAGCCCCCAGCAAAAAGATCCGCTTCTAGATGCATGCTATGTCGTGAAGCAGAATTGACATGCATCACGAGGACTTAGGTCCAGGAACACAGAATCTTCCACAAAATGAACATTGAACAACAGACAATTTTAAAACCTGCATGGTTGCAAACAAGAAACTCCAGCAGTGCTGAACATTCTTGCATGGCTGGAGTTATTTCTCATGATGTTATTTCTAATTTTATGTCTGTCTAATGCCAGAGGGGTGTTTTGTGGTTAGTGTATTATGACTTTGCGTTAGTGCATTATGACTTAATTCATGGTTACAGTGGTTTTCCATACCTTTGCAGGCTATACTCCAAGAGCACTGCAACCACAATGTAGTGATTACCTGTCTGTGTTATTTTAGTCCACCCACACATCACAAAAATCAATGATGGACTGGCTATTGCAGACTTTTCACACAACTCAAGGGGTTACTACTCTACTTTCACAGCACTCCTTGTATAATTATAATGCTTGAGGTCAACAAGCTGCTTTCGGAAATATCCAATTTTGAGCCTAGTAAATATAGGCCCTCCGCTCCCTATAGCTATACATACAAGTTTTAGCTCATATCATTTTGCCACAATGAACCAAGCAACAAGTTAGCTGAGCTACCATCAGAGCTACCATCACTTCAGTCAGACAAAATATGAGACACCTGGAACATTTAGCGGCTATTATAATTATTTGGCGAGTGAGCTATTAGAATTTGGCGATTTTTAATTTGACGTCTTAGGCTACTACAGCAATTAGGTCCACTAATTTGGCCGTTTTGAAATTGCCAAATTAAAACCAGTTACAGTTTGCATTTGCAGGCCATAGCAAGTAATTTTGTTGGCTTGTTACTAACAATCATAACAGAAGCCAACCAAAATACTATATTTACTACATTGTGGTTGCAGTGCTCTTGCAGTACAGTGCAACAACCAAAGAGAGTAGATTTTTTTTTATATTATTTTTTTCACATTTTGTGGCATATCTTCTGAAGTAAAAGTGATATGATCTATTTGAGTACAGGTACTGAAAGTTCAACTATTGGCGCTTCCATTGGACCACCACCTGTTACATCATATGACATCATCACTATGAAATGGCTGTCTAAAGATGTGTACCTCCGAAAATATGTTAGGAATAAAAGTAGCTTATTTGTTTGAGTTAAGATCTGAAATTTGTTGTGTATGTACCTGAGTATAATTATTGCTCATCTTTTGAGCTTCAACGGAAGTCTGGGCTACTAGTAAGTTCTGAGAAATACTGCAATTTGCTGTTTTTTGGTGGCAAATATGTTAGGAATACAACTTTTGATTTTATGCTAGTTAAGGTCTGATTTTTGAGAAGGATGTACTACAATAGTGTAAAATTCATTTAAACTAACTTACAGGAGCTAAACAAGTCTCTTCTTTGCTAGAGCGGCCCTTCTTGTCAAAAATGGTGATTTTGCTCCGTTTTGCTACTTTTGCTGACGTATGCAATGATATGCATTGATTTGTGACATCACAAATCATCTTGTTGTTATTTGCTACATCCAAAGGTCATGCGATGTCTATACCTGCAACTACACAGTTGGTGTTGGTCATTCTGTGTCACACGGGCGTGGCAATTGAGCTTACTACGTAGCCAAATCGCCCCAAAAGTCATAAAAAGCACTGTTTTTGACAAGATGGGCCGCTCTAGCAAAGAAGAGGCTAGCCTAACTCCTGTAAGTTAGTACAGATGAAAAGTACACTATTGTAGTACATGCTGCTCAAAAATCAGACCTTAACTAATATAAAATCGAAAGTTGTATTCCTAACATATTTGCCACCAAAAAACAACAAAATGCAGTATTTCTCAGAACTTACTAGTAGCCCAGACTTCTGTTGAAGCTCAAAAGATGAGCAATATACTCAGGTACATGCACAACAAATTTCAGATCTTAACTCAAACAAATAAGCTACTTCTATTCCTAACATATTTTCGGAAGTACACATCTTCAGACAGCCATTTTATACTGATGATGTCATGTGATGTAACAGGTGGTGGTCCAATGGAAGCGCCAATAGTTGAACTTTCAGTACCTGCACTCAAATAGATCATATCACTTTTACTTTAGAAGATATGCCACAAAATGTAAAAAATGTGTACCAAAAAAAAAAATCTACTCTCTTTGGTTGTTGCACTGTATAGCCTGCAAAGGTAAGGAAAACCACTGTAGTGCATTATGCTGCATATTGCGCTTGGCAACAACATAGCAATGGGATATACAGTGGAACCTCCATTAACGACCACCTCCAAAGAGCAACCACATGTTATATAACGGCTGAGCTCAGGTCCAGATTGAAACTACAATGAGTTCACTGTAAAGTAACCTCTCAGGAGCGACCACCTCTCTACTCTGTATAACGAGCAGCTTTCTAGTCCCCATTCAGCTTTAGCAATGGAAAATAACCTCCCAGAATGGACAGCCACACCGACCCGGACCCAGAATTAGCAGAAAATTATTGCTGAGATAGCATTATTTTGCACAATCGTGAAAACCTAGCTGCGCTTGTCTCTACAGACTTTTCAAAGCTTGTATGAGCTAAAGAAGCAGTTAGCAAAGCTCCAAGATTCATTTGCAGCAAGAAATGACTCATAGAGCATACATAGCTGGCAATCGAAACCTCCCAAGGAAGACCACCTCTCTGTTCCCCAATGGTGTCCGTTTTATAGAGGTTCCACTGTAATCACATTTTTATGTTTTTACTGTAAAGCAGTGCAGTAGCCTACATGTAATTGATAAATGCGATAAAAACATACCAACAAGCTTCATGCAGAGGAACATTTGGCTCTGATCCTTCAAATGGGTAGTCCTTTTCACACAGTTGTTTCACCATGTCCAGATCACCTTCCCTGCATGCTCTCACCAGCTTCCAACGAGGACTACCTTGAGCAGTCCTGTCAGTCACACCAAACATGATACTCATGTTGACAATGTTGTTAATTAATTGCAGTGGCCAGTCTTGTCAATTTTCATCTTTTTACGATTTGGCTACGTAGTAAGCTCAATTGCCACGCCCCTGGACACTATTTGACCAACCAATTGGGTAGATGCACATCACATGACCTTTGGATGTAGCAAATAACAACAAGATGATTTGTGATGTCACAAATCAATGAATATCATACTACTAGGCGCATGCAGAGCATGTTTGGGGCTAGCCTCGATTCCAGCCCGAGTTGTTTCTAGCTAGGCCTGGTGTTGATTGTATCTGGGCGTGGTTAGGAACCAAAAAACAAGAAGCAGAGAGATTTGCAAGAACAACACACCTATCTACATGATATATATGGGCCGGCAGTGTTGGTCCTACTTACTAGTTTGTAGTCCATCACAAAGGGCAGTGAGTGAAAGCAAGAGACTTGCCATACCATGTTGAAAACCATGGCAAAGACGTTTCTTCCTTCTGACAAGAGCTGGGCCTGTTCTGCAATGAGAGTGGGGCCTTCTTGTGAAGCAGACAATGTATACGTTAATCTGAACAACTTAAACTTGCAGTAGCTAGCTAGCTAGATAATCTATGGCTAGATTTCAGTTACTTCAGAGCATACACGGAGCTAAATTACGGTATTAAACTTATACGGTGAAATATGACAGGAAACAAAGTGTAAAGACTCTGCTTTGGTTTCCGGTTCCTGCCACGCCCAGATACAATCAATACCAGGCCGTATTTTTCAATTTCGTTCTATTAAAAAAAAATCGGCCTGGGACCGAGGCTAGTTTGGGGCTAGCCTCGATTCCAGGCCGCTTGAACAAGGTGGCCTGGTATACCTTTTTTTTTTTTTTTTTTTTTTTAGCCTTTATGGCGAAATGAGTAGTTAAGGTAAGTACAAACGGGTAGACAGATATAAATCGAAATCTAAGTAAGGTAAAGATATGAAGAACAAACATATAGTAAGTTTAGGTATGGCCATCAAGCACAGGTGATAGTGTTGGTGACCTGTGAATGAGCATGGAAGCATTCCTTCGCCAAAAAGGGCTATGCTGACTCTCCCAAAGAGGTGTTTAATGGTGACTGAGTCTCGGTCCGCGCCTGAGCGGAGACAAATTGACCGGCCGTATACCTTGTATGCGCATGCGCGAAATAATTGACAACAATTTCATCATACAAATTGTAAAAAAACGGACAAAGTTACAAAAGGGAATAATACGTATGACAATGTGACCACAATGGCAGCTTTCAGAGACACTAATCAAAGTAGAATAATTATGCTGCAGCAGTGTTGCTTCTTCTAGCTCTGTTTATCAAAGAGACAGTTCAAGAAAGCCTCCCAGACAGCTAGAGCTGCCAGCTAGGAAGAGTGGTGGACTCTTTAATACATCAGTAGATCTTGAGTGAATAACTTCCTGAGTGTCGAGTTAAAGCTTATTAAAAGCTTTCAGGAGTAATCATTAGCTTCTTTATCTTCAGCAATGACTTCTTGTCGAACATAAAGGCAAGATTTAGTAGCAGAACACTTGCCTGGTCTATATTACCACAGCCTCATCAGGGGACCCACAGGAACACATCATGCCTTTCCTATAACATCTGTAGCCTTACAGTGTAGGGTGTCGTTAAGTAGAGACTTGGCTTGATACAATAAAGGGCGTAAGAACTCAGTCATCTTTACACAATACTTCTATGTAACCGACTGTAAAATCAGAATACAAATAGTATACGGTTTATTTTACTGACAGTATCCACAAATACACGGATTACCCCCTTTTGGGGTAATGTACACGCATGCGCATACAAGGTATACCAGGCCGCCTTGTTCAAGCGGCCGGGAATCGAGGCTAGTTTGGGGCGAGCGAGCAATTTGTGTTTGTTGTACAGTGCATGATGTGGTAATTTAAGTTTATTTATCGAATGAAATGAAATTAGTAACAGTGATTGTGTAACAGTGAATAAAAACCGAGTAGTCTGATGTAATGGATTAGATACGACTTCCCTGTGCCAGCTGTATACCCGTGACAATTATTCTGAGTGGTGTAGGGTTGTTGTGGTCTTTGACTGTGGTGTAACATCAAGATTCACGGTGAAACATATGTATGAGTGAAAGTTCAGCATGAAAGAGCTGGCTATACAAACTAACATGAGGAGCAAGGTTAAGAGCAAGGAGATATTATCACTTCTTGCTGGACCCAAATTACAAGATAGTATACTGTGAACAATCCTTGCCGGGTAAGTAAGTTACTCTGACCTGTTGTAAGCGTGCCAGTGTGGCCTCAGAAGTTTCCATCTGAGCTGGTCTTACCTGCCATAGTGCTGTATTGTCTAAAGGTGCATGTGCAACTTCAGAAGTCTTCACCTGAGCTGCTCTGACCTGTCGTAGTGACTGGTCTCAATCTCTGTTTTGTCCTGTTGAGCTAGCAGGTTTATTATCACAAAAACACAAGACTTGGAAGTGAAACATGGCAAGTAAGCTGCTGTGACCTCCTGCAGGCGTGCCTGTGTGATCTTAGGCTCAGAAGGTCCCCATCTGAGCTGCTCTGACCTGCTGTAGGCGTGCTTGTAGCCTCAAGAGTCTCTGTGTCTTGTCTGAGCCTTCGTTCCTGAGTGCAGCTAGCTCTTGTGCCCATGCGCAGCTTTCACGTAAAATTTGGTAAAGGGTCACGAGTACAAAAAACAAATATCGTGCCGGTGTCATAAAATTTTAGGCCCCCCCATGAGATTGGGCCCCCCCGGGCCTAGAATTTTAACATTTTAGGCCCCCCCATTAACAGCACAACAGCGGTAACATTATGTGACAGTGCATTCTCAAAATACACCAATACAGTCTTCTATGGTCTTCACAGTCTATGCATGCAGTGCCAGTTACTGAATGCAGCTCTCCTCACACACACACATTTCATGCATGTACAGTAGTACCACTGGTCTCACAGCCATCACACTGCACCACGTCATTCTATGACCTCATGCAGCACGAAGCACATAGGTGCCAACTGTCCAAGATTACCCTTGTCCCGAAAGGAAACTGCTATTCACCTCAGATATCCCGGATTTTAAGGTTGCTGCTTCTGAGCTGGGTTACTAAGCTCCAAAAGGCTTATCAAGCCTGAAACTACTGCATGCTAGAATCTTCAAACAATGAACAAAAACAGCTTTACACAAGAAACTTAGTTTATATAGCAAGGGCATATGAGAGAAGTGCCCTTGTACTATGATACAGCTAATAAGTGGGCGGGGCTCACTTGCTTGCACTCTTATTACATGTACATGTACTGTGATTCCACCATAGATACAACAGTTTCTCTCTTGACTTCTATATCTATGATTCCACATTACTTGAGAGCTGAGCCAGTGATGCTATTGGAGCATCCCCACAACAATTTACATCTTCTATGTAGGAAAACATGGAGGAAGATATGAATTGTTGTCTTTGCACTAAAAATTGTGTGCTTTATTCTTTATAATTATTGTGAATTGACAAAATTTTGCCTCCTTTGGCGGCCAGCCGCTTGGGGATAACGCCGCCATGTTTTGTCCTGAAATTTGGCTGAGAAAGTAAGCACAATGTTGCAAATATGGCGATAGTTATGCACAACATCGATTGTCTTACAGGCAGATCCAACATTGCAGAGCTGCATCAAAGCATTTAACTCTTATAGGTATAAGCATGAGTAACTTGAAAGGTAAATCTTCCTTCACTTTGAATTCCATAGAATAATAATGCAAACAATTTTGCTACTTTGATACAGAGTCTTTGCATGCATGCATGCAGTCTTTGATGCTTTGTAACTAATAGAGCTAACCTTACCATAATTCTTTGACTTTGTTCTATCATAGATAAAGATTTCTGTTCGTTTATCTATGGTTCTATCGTGCAGAAAAGAGGGGGGCCTAATCTCACAGTGGGAAGCCTAGAATTTTAACAGATTGGACTCCCTGGGGGGCCTAAACTGTTAATATTCTAGGCCCGGGGGGCCCAAAATTTTAAACTTCTAGGCCCGGGGGGGCCTAAACATGGGGGGGCCTAAAATTTTATGACACCGGTCCATGACACACACACAGACACACAGACACAGACAAAATTGCAGCGTTCATCACTAGGAAGGGACTCGCTTCGCTCGCCCCAATTATTGCATACGTTAGCAAAAAGTACCATAAATCACCATGCAGGCTACAGTATCAAAATCGAATCACCAGGCTACAAATAAGCTACTTTTCTATTCCTAACATATTTTCGGAAGATGTTATATGATGTAACAGGTGGTGGTCCAATGGAAGCGCCAATAGTTGAACTTTCAGTATCTGCACTTAAATAGATCATATCACTTTTACTTTAAAAGATATGCCACAAAATGTGTACCAAAAAAAAAAATCTACTTTCTTAGGTTGTTGCACTGTAGATCATGTGGCCATTCTGACCTCTGACCTGGACCACTAATTGGTTTTTATTTTTGGCATTCTGCAAAAATATAACCCAGAAAATCCGTGAAACTAATTTGGTGTGGCCTGAGTCAGAGCATAGATTGAAAAGGAAGGGGATTGGAAACGAAAATTTTTGCGTGAAACACTCTGCGTTATAGGGCATGGCTAAAACTACAAAGGAATTATTTTATAGTCAGCATGCTCATTACCTGTCTTGGCTGCCATACAATGTGCTGTACATAGAAATGGTGAAATTGATCATTTTTAATGTTGAATATTCTAAAAAGTAAAGAGAATATAGCTCTAAAAGGTCGACGAAGCAACGCAACCACTATCACTAAACAAATAAATGCTATAAAAGAAGGAATAGCCCTTACTATGAAGTCGTGAGAGGTCAAGGCCTGTGGTGTGTCTAAAAGTATACTAAAGCAGTTTGAAGGACTATACTGCAAACGTTTATGAACAGTAAAGCTTATCCATGGCATGAAACCATTCTATATAGCACTTAGATACATAATAACCAAGTCAAGCCATGTCTTTTGCTGTTTAGGCTTCGCAGCAGGAAAGAGAAAAGTTGACATGGAGTAATTCAAGCTATACTCAACAAAACTAAAAACAGAGTAAAGACAGCGGACTTAGACAAGTTAGAGCTTGTCAGTGGTGTAAACTTACTTCTCTAGAGTAACCTCTCAGCCTCTGAGTGATCGCTAGTGGATAGGAGAGCTAGAAACAGTTGAAATACAACCAGAGTACGGTCAAAACAAAAATAATCGCGAGCGCGAAATCATAACGCGGAGTGTTTCAACCATTTACACAGGGAGGCCTGGTCGTTTCCAATCCCCTTCCTTTTCAATCTATGGTCAGAGTGTATCGTGAAGAAACTTCAAGATAAGCATGGCAACCAAACTAAAAAACGAAAATTGCAGACTGCAGTGAACACTGAAGGATGCGAGAATTCTCCACCTTCACCTCAAGCTGCCTCTCTAAGTTTTCACTGTCAATTATTACTTCTCCCAGTATAAAACGTAAAAGGGTTGGCCTCCGAAGTCAGTGCATTGAGCAGTTAGTTAAAATGGCACTCACTGCTTGAGAAAGGTGCAATTCTTTGAATAGCTTCGATTCCAGGCCGCAAGTGAAGGAGAAAGCGTCTGGAATTGCAGCTGATCCCTGAAAACGGCAGGCCTCTAACCAAAACGCATCCCTTCTCCCATGCCCAACGATTGATCAAGGCAATACTATACCTCGATCCTCCTACCTCATAGTCTATTACACCATGACCACTATACTTCGTGTGTGTGTTCAAGAATGTAGATTTCACATTATAATTAAATAAAGAATGGTGATAGACACATCAAGTGATTCTAATATACAGTTTTATCTTGTTAGCTGTGCTGGAGCATGGTGTACGTGATGATCCAGTTTACCTGCATGCAGAGTGAAAAGCTCACATGCAGTCAATAGAGTGAAGGGGCTTAAAAAGAGTGTCTATAGACTCTATACCTAAAGCACAAAAGAACTACCAACCATGATGAATGGTTAGAGCACATTCAAGGGTCAATATCGAATTCCTATGAAGCTTAGATTAGGTATGATTAAGAGTCCGTTAATAAAAGAGAGAGAGTATCACACGCATGTATACATACTGTGCATCGGATGTATTCATAAAGTAACGTGAATTCCAGAAAGTCACGCTACTTTCCGAATACATCTGATGCAAGGTAATGCTTTATTCGATACTCTCTCTCTTTTATTATGGACTCTTGGTGTGATCTGTATTAGTGAGATCCAAGCTACCTCAAATTAGGGTGCATACGTATCTCAAACAGCTAGTTTCTCTATGCCTTGCTACAGGTAAGATCTTAATCTTAATTAAATAAATCTTTGTATTATGATGTACCATGAACATGGCGAATGCAGTCATCATTCCCTCCTTGAGCAGTTCCCAAGCTCCACCATATTCCTCCTGATCAATGCCTTGGTACAGCACACAGTACAAGTATACCAAACCACCACTCACTAAAAGGAACCTGAAGGGAGGGCATAGTAAATAATGGATAATAATTATGGATATGCGTGAACATCTCTATTAATTTTTATATACCGTCTCAAAAACTAATTCTCATTGCTCTGATAAAATGGAATCTATGCTACTGATCGATGGCATCATGTTACAATAGAAGTTCCCATACTCTATGTTTAGACTCACGCTAAGATTCCAATAAATCCTTGAAGTGGGACAATACCACACACAAGTCCAACGAAGATGGACAAAATCTGCTTCAGCCAGTACACAACGTTCAAAAAATCCTCCTGTGATACAGGGTACCAATAATAATCAAGCAATGTCATGGTGCTGACTGTGAGCATAGATGCTGTGCGTCAGTGCCACAGTTTAATATAATACGGCAATCTTGACCAGCAAATACCATATATCCAACTGCTTGATACCTTATCGTCCCATGTTTGCTTGCTCTTAAGTGCTTTAACAAAGAGTGGAGGTGGTGAATTAGAGGCTAGTATTTTCTTGGACCGTTCCTTAGTCGACTTCATCTTTTCTCCAGCTAATTCCCAGGACGATTTATCCTAAAATAACGCAAGCATTGTTTTAGAGACAACTCGGCCTAGGAATAGGGAATCTAGTTGGGGGATTTCCCTACTCGTCATTCACAAACATGTACGAACACTTTCTCAGTTCATCTTTTTGATCAAAGAACTAGAACAGTCCAAGATCAAAGGCTGGCAATGGCTGAAGGAGCTGGAGAGCCGTCTGCTAGCGGTCAAATTCCTGCTGGGCTAGGGATATCAGCGGAGAAGCTAATGGGACAGTCAAAGTCTTCTGCTGAAGAGTTTGTAGATTTCAAAGATCTCTCCGAGCCTCAAGAGGGCACCAATAAGCTATTTCTGGTTTGCTTCAACTGCAAGTGTAAAGTAATGTGTCCTGGATATGGTACTCTTGTGGAGAAAGAGGTAGGTCACAGTAGAGAGTTCTACTGTTTAAACTTAGCAGTAGATCCTAGATCCTAGCATGACCTTCTAGTTTCACATCTTGAGTTTTCTGCAGTAGCGTTTACCGTTTCATAGTGAGAATATGTACGTTAGCTACTGTGTAGTGCTTTGTACACTCACTTCCTTCGCACTAGTCAGTCTGTTCCTGCCCAACCCCACACGTACTTAATTAATACACAAGTGACACAGCCCACCCCCCCTCCACAAACACACACACGTACAGCGATTTCTGCCTTCAATGACGGAAAAGTACAAGATTGGTGAGGAGCCGAAAGGTGATGACCTAAAGAAGTTCTGGCTAGTCAAGGACATGTTTCACTTTGAGAATGTCGGTTTCTCTAAGACGGTGAATGGCACTGAGCAGTTCCTGATTTGTGCTGACTGTGAGATTGGCCCAATCGGTTGGTATGACATTCAGAACAAAACAGAAATTTATGTTGCTGCGGAACGAGTTAGATATGCAACTAAATAGGTATTCATTATTTAATTTTTGTGTTTTATTATGTACGGTACATGTACATGTAATTTATTTTTGGAGTGCATAATAAATTTATACCTGCATAATTAGCGATGTACAATGTAGAATTAATTTATTCTTTTGACCAAAATTAATTTAATTGTTATAATCAGGAGTGCATGAAGTACTACTGATATAATAGAGAAAATACATGACTGGGTTATAGGCATCAAAAAATAAATGTGGGCTAACTAAAAATAGAACTCAACAATGTCATACTTACTATGCTACTCTGTTGCTTGTATAGAGAGAGGACAACATCGTTCATCTAACAGAAACTGCAATAGTCAGAGTTGTAGCATAAGTATCCCAGCCCAGCAACACCAGTAACAAATCCAGCCAGGACAAACTCCCTCCATGTGACTGGGAAGTACTGTTCCTCTTCCGTTATCTTTTGAGGGCGCTCTTTCACAGCACGTTTACTGATTGTCACCTTTTTTGGCAATTTCTTAACCAGCTGAATTTCTTCACTTTCAGAGTCTTCTGCTTGGGAAATAGTTGGTGGTTCTTCGGAAACTGTGATATCTTCTTCCACGTTTCGCTGTCGACGTCTGGTCATCATGGGAGGTATGCCCGCAGCATTGGCTCTCATACTCTGTTTGGTATCAAACAACAGCTTCTTAGTGGCTCGGACCTTCGATGGCGAATCGGTGGCTTCAGGAGACTTGGATGGTGATGCCTGTGGTGTGCTAGTTTTGCGTGGGGAAGATGTGTAGATATCTTTCCTGATGTTAGCAAGTTGTTTCTTGAATCTAGACTCAGAGAGACTCATTCGAGTTTTATGGATGTTTCTGCTAGTTTGGAGACCCAATTCAGACTCATCTTCACTGGAGAATTCGTTCGTTCCCGAGCGCCGCAAGTAGTAACTTTTTCTGATCGAATCATCTTTGGTGGTTTTCTTGCTGGGTGTGACTGAGGCCCTGATGGTTCTTTTGACTGGCGTCTTCTTGATCACGCTCTTTTTCTTAGTTTTGGTGGTGTCCACTTCATCATCACTTGAGAAGGTGTAGTGGTCCCTCAGGGACTTGCGTCTCTCCTGCAGGTACAGTACAGAGCAATATGGCCAGTACCGTAATTGATGTAATCGCATGTTGTCCTATTATTCACTGTGATTCGTACAGTGATTAATTGCGTATCAGTAATTGCACGTCGTCATTAACGACGTGCAATTACTGCCTTGACGACAGCACGTTCGAATAACGGCCACGGATAACTTTTTTACTGAAAAAACTGCAGCTAAAAATGTCCTTAAACTGCATCACAAACGATTAACAATCAATAGTATGGCTACTCGTGCAATAAGGGATTATCATAACAAGCGCACAGGCAAGGTTAATTAGTATCCTTGCCATTGCTTGTTACTCGTGCTATTAATCCCATATTGCACTCTTAGCCATACTATTAATTACAGCGCCAGATTCCACTTATGAGTGGCGCATTTTAGACCACAAAAAATTGCGTTCAGCCCAGCTGGCGCTTATGTTCTACAGCTAGTATAGGGCGTGGTCTAGCTCAGTTTCACTTGCTAGCGGCACCGTTGAGAGCTGAGTGGACTTGCGAACAACATTCATTGACTTTAGCTATGGGTTAGACAACTGTTTAGAAGTGTGAAAGGTCAAAGATGCAGGATGATTGTCTTATGTCTCAAACAAGCCTTTTTACAACGGTTGGCGCTTCTTTTAGGACCTAAAAACTTATGCTGATGCTGATGTGGCGCTTAAATTATAGTGGCGCTGCAATTACGGTAAGCATGGTTACGAGTACAATGCTATTTCCTGTATACAAAAGTAATTAGCAACCAATGACACTCAGAAGTGTATTCATAGCTCAGTAGTTTTCACATAAACATGTAAATATTCCAGCTATTCTAGCATCATTTCAACCTACTTCAGGCACTTTAGGCACTTTCTTGTTCATGAATTGCTTGATCAGGTCAAGACAGCTACTCAAGTTTTCACTTGGCTCCCAAGTATCTTCCTTCTCAGAGTATCCCAACCAGTGGACTTTGTAATAGTCTTGGCCTTCTGTGTTTTGATGACCAACAATGGTGTCAACCTGCAAATATTTAATGTTTCAAGCAGGTGCAAAACGCTTTTAGTAGAAGAAGAGGCTCTAATTGATTTAAGCTTTTAAGCTTTTAAGCTTATTCAAGTTATTGCAGCCCTCAGAAATGTAGACAACCAGTTCTTTAAGCTTTAACAGGTCGATACTCACTTGATATATACTAGAATTCTTCTTGGACATAGCTTTTAGGCGTTTGAAATTCAAAACTTGGAAGACCGCAGGCTATAACATAGTAAAAGGGGTGTGTCACCACAACCACAGACTGACAGAGGTGCTATTTATTTAGGAAAACAATCCCACCCATGTGGTCTATCAAGGCGGCGCGTATAGTATAGTCGAGTATAGTAGCTACGTTGTTCATTTAATAGAAGTTTGTACGTGGTATAGTTGATACTAACTCTCTTTCTAGCAGTTTTGTACAACTGCAAGGTCATGTCTTCATATCCGAGCTCCACACACCACCTTGCTGGTTCAGGGAGTGAGGTGGGAGGATTAATAATCAAAAACAAGAGGGCAACAGAGAAAAAGTCATCTGATTCAATTTTTAAGAAGCCTAGTAGCTCCCTACTTGGTTTAGACGTACTAGCAAAACGTAAAAGAGAGGAGAGACAAGTCAATCAAGATTCCTCCGGGACTTTTACAGAGAAAAAGGCACGTATCAACACTAGTGAAGATGATGATAGTGATGTTCGCATCAGTTTTGGCCGCTCAGACTCTTCCAAGGACAGGCAGTATAGAGGCACCCACGTTGACACCCCCTCTCATCCTGGTGGGGTCAGTGACGAAGCCTTGGAGAGGTTCCATCAACATATCCGTAAAGGTGAGTGTGATGAATCAATGAAGTATTAACTTAGTCGAGCGTCGCCGCCCTCCTTGAAGGAGGTCGGGAATCAAGCCTATCCACAGTTTTGTTCCGGCCTGTTACGCAATAGTATCATGATTATCATTCATTCTATGTGGGTGCTAACCAATAGCGATAAATATCATTTATTAATTAAGGTTACGGTAACCAGTTTGCTCATGAATATTCATGATTTTCTTATAATGATTTTTGTGAAACTATAAATGCCATGATAAAAATTTGAAGCACACACATGATAAAATATATTGGTGTATCATCCTGTATGACAAGTATCAGTCTTCAAAACATTTTCCAGTGGAAGCTCTGAGCGATCATCAAGTTACTAGAAACAACACAAAACTAGTAGTCATTTTAAACTTCCAAAAACACTTCTAGCTCTGTGTTCTTGTTCTTATATGATGCTTCTTACCATTCTGGAGGGCGGGTCGAAGCGTTTTTTTTTCCAGGCCAACAAACTCTCACAAAATAATAATATGTATATAGACTAACTCCACTTAAAATGGCGGCCAGAGCCAAGGAAAACAGCCTCTTGTGAGCTTTCAGTAGCCTTTTTTCGAAATATCTCTTCGACCCGCCCTGCATATAGTGAAGCTACAGTAGACTGTACCTAAGCTTTATAGTAAAAATGTCTATTCGAGCCATGAAATGACTACTGCGTTTCAGCTGGACTTCCAGCTCATTCTAGCTGGAAAAGATCACTAGATCTAGCTCATGAATAATTAATGAGCAAACGGTTGACCGTAACCTTAAAGTGGGTGTTGGCCTCGCCTCTCAGTCAATCCAACATGTGCAAAATTCACACGTGGTACAGTTTGAGTGGGTGTGATCAATCCCCTTGAGATACTGCAATCTGATTGGAGCTGGTGGAATTGTTGGAATTCCAACAGCAGAACAAAACTGTGGATAGGCTTGATTCCCGACCTCCTTCCGGGCAACAGTAGAGGGCGGCGGTGCCCGACTAGTATTAACTGAGCAATTACAATATTATTGGTTCTACTATAATAAGCCTTACGTTTATTGCCCAATGTGTTACACATTAATTGGATAGTGCTGAGCTGTTTTCTGTTGTCTAGTTCGCAAGGTTTCGTCTAGTGGGGGGGGGGGGGGCTGGGGTGAACCTTCCCCCCTAAATCATTACTACTGTCTATATGATATGCAATATGTAACTAGATCTGCTGTGATGAGAAGAGTAGGAACATGTTTTTGTTAGGGAGTGCGAGGTGGCCAAAGGCCACTGACAAATCTGGGGGTCCGAGGGCTTGCCCCCGGAAAATTTTGGCATTCTACATTCCCGGACATTAATTCTGAGCAAATTTGGTATAAAATTATCAGTATCAAAATTTGCCAAAATAATTAATTCTACGTGATCGATTTTACCTGGATAAATTGTTCTGCTATAATTTATACTTTAAATCTGTTAAGTGGGTATGACTATAAAGTGGGTATGACTATACAATAAAAAAAGACTGCATTGTGTCATTGTCCTTTGGACGAATGTTTTCAATCTTCGCAGTGAAGAAAACGAACGTTCGGCAGTTAGGCAGCATGTCTATTTTAGTATCCAATTACACTTAATCTATAGTCCAGCTACCCTCTTTAGTAGATATTCATGGAAACTTACCATTGATGTCAAAAATGAGAGGAGACTTGCTTGTTTACTTGCCATTGCAAATTCGATTGTGTATTAAAAGATGTGCTTGCTCTTTATAAGAGATGTCTACGATGTGGTTCATCTAGCTGACCTTTGTACTGTGTACGTAACAATGCTAGTATAGCTAGCTTAGCTTGACTAGCTACTAGCTAGCTAGCTGTTCTGAACTTCATGGAGCAGTAGGTAAGGTAGCTTGAGATAAGGGGGTGCTCCAGCACCCTGAGCAGCACCCGTGCTTCCTACGCCACTGGTGATGCACTAGCATGTAATAGGTGGTGTGGTCAACAAATGTGGGAGTGGCCAAACATTTTGCGGCGTGCGTAAACCTTCCCCCCCAAACTTTTAATCTTAGATGAAACCCTGGTTCGGCAATACTGTGTTCCAGTGATAAGTACATGCACCTGCTCAGCTAAAGTAGTATGGTTCCATTACACAGGAACTAAAGAAGAATCGGGTGTTTATGCCAGCTCACAGAACAAGGAGGAGAAAGACAGAAGAAGGGGGCATGAGAGGAGAGGGGACGAACGGCCCTCTCGCCACAGGAGAGAGGAAAGGTATAGTTAGCTCATAGATACCATAAAAATTATTATTACTAGAATATTTTGCTGGTGAAAACCATTGCAAATGAGCCAAATCAGCAGAAAAACTGACCCTTTGCTATCTAACTATTGTGTTCTGGCAAGGAGTGTGTATTTACCACTGCTTGATTTCTCCAGAGTTTCTCTTGCTCGTGCTACGTGTCTCTGTGTACTATAATTATGTTAACTACATACCGTACATAGCAGGAAATTTTTCGCAATTTTGCTCCATGGCAGAGCGAGCCTTCAACAGAAATTGTTGTGGGTTCAATGGCAGGAAACCACACCCACCAATAGCTTTGCATGTTAAATACTGGTGCGTGATCGGTTTAAATTTTCGCGTTACTGCTCTTCCCTAAAAAAATGCGAAATTTTTACTCCACGAAAATGTCCTGCTATACGGTAGTTATCTGTACATGTATGGCTCCTCTCCAGGTCTGAGCGGAGGAGGAGGGACGATAGAAGGAGGAATGACGGGAGAACATCAGAAAGGTCAGAAAGGTCACGAGGTAATGACTGGGAGACTGAGACGCCTGGCTATGAGGTCAGAGGTGGGGACACCCCACACTCACGAATCAGAGGTTAGTTAGTTACAGTTGTATATTCAGCGCTCAGTAATCTTTACCAATCATGTCTTATTACTCTGATGACATTTACCAGCATTCCTCATTCACTCCCTGAAGGCACCCCGTCCTCATGGGATGTAGAAAGTACCCCCGGACGTCCCGGCTCAGACAGCAAGTGGGACATGCCCTCACCAGCACCCACCAGGGACAGCGGCATAGGCTCAAAGTGAGTCCCTAGCATAGCTCTTGGTAGGCACAGGTACATCTGTAGTGTTTTTACTAAAGAAGTGTTTTTACTGGAGGAATATTTTCTTTGTAAAGAATTCTATAGTAGCTAATTATTAAATTATTGTTACACTTTGGGCAAAGAGTTGATGTGGATCTAGCTTTCATGTTGTTCTCCAGGTGGTCCAAGGATACGCCCCTCCCCACACCCACGCATCGCTACAATGAATGGGCAGATGATCGTAAGAGTCTGGGGGTGACCCCTCGCCAAAAGGGGGGTATGGTCAGTGAGGAAGGTGAGAGCTTTAAGAGTGAGCAGGAGAAGGAGCAATGGCAAGAGGAACAAAAGGTGAATTTCTGAGTCCTGTGTGTGTCTGTAACTATCTGTCGGCTTTCTTCGTTGGTATTCTCGCACATTTGCTGATGAAGATGTAAAGTGGTCAATAATAATGTGTCTGAGTTAGTATTTATTCTACCCAAGTCACTATGTATGTTACAGTAGTGGTAATTGGGAAACGGCTAATTATGTACATAATTATAATTATTTGTACCTTGTTTGATATGCAACTGGACCATAGAGTGTGCAGTATTTGAATATAACAATACACTGTGTATATGCATGATTTCAATTGCACTGGTGCACTTGTCATATCCCATTAACCCATGCAGAGGTTGGACAGGGCATGGTATGACTTTGACGGGGGATACGATGAGACCAACAATCCTTTCGCCAATATCCCTGAAGAGTACACAAAGAAGAAAGAGGAGCAGATGACTAAACACGTCGTGAAGAAGATTTCAGCTCATCAGAGACAAATTAACAAGGTCTGTTTTCATTGTACATGTGGCTTGGGCAGGTGGAAACGGATGAAACGGAAAGCTGAAAGCTGAAAGGGGAAATGGTCGTCAGTACGTTTTTGTGTAAATCGCAAATTAATGACACAATGAGTAAATAAAAGAAAGTCCACACTCTGGGAGCACAAATGCAATATGAACTGGATACTGGTCCCTCTGTCGGGCTGTCATAGCGAAAACTCGTAATAGTTTTAGAACCTGGCTTTGGAACCGAGCTCCTGCATCCCTAGGCCCTACAGTGTGTGTGGGGGTAAGATCTTGTTTAACTGAATGCAATAGAGAAAACATAAGTCAATCACAACAGAGTACACAGTGGGACCAATCTTATTACAGAGTCCATAGTGTGGACATCGCTAGTCTACTCTAAGTTTAACACACTTCTTTCAACTGTAATACTGTTTCTGAGGATCCTCCTTATCGCTAGTTTTGTCGCTATTCATATCTTTATCGAGCTAAAGTTATTGGCTCACGTAGAAATTGGTAAAGGATCACGAGTCACAAAAGCAAATATCGTATGCCGGTCCACGGTAGACATACATACATACATACACCACCCGGACCACGTGCATGACTAACTAAGGGACTCGCTTCGCTCGCCCCAATAAGTTAGAGCTCTAATTGGCCTGAAAGAGGACTGTGACCCATATACATTGAACTCAAATAAGGCTATAATATCTTCTCAATGCATACTTTAACAGACCGAAGATATAACTATTAATGTAGTAATTTTATTCACTCATTTCTGTACAACACTGCATATGATACAAGAAAGATGCGGTAAAAGGATACCATGTATGCTGTGTAACTAGATTCGGTGTAAATTTGTTTGTTTTGAAAATGAAGACTACATTAACTGACGATCCCCTTTACAGGATAATGAGAAGTGGGAAGAGAATCGATTGCTAACAAGTGGAGTGGTGAGGAAGATTAATGTGGATGAGGATTTTGAAGAGGAGGCAGGGGACAAAGTTCACCTGCTGGTGCACAACATTGTACCCCCCTTCCTGGACGGGAGGATCGTCTTCACAAAGCAGCCTGAACCAGTTGTGCCTGTCAAGGTGTGAGTTGTGAGAGGGATGGTGTGTGCGTGTGTGCTCTGTTACTTTCAGTGCATGTTTGTCCATTATGAACAATTGTGTGGTCTAGGTCTTCGTGTAGCACTAGATCGTGCTATTAATATTGTTACAAGATTGGTGTTTCACTCTGTGTGTTTGTCCCTGCTTTCCCTGGCCAGGACCCGACCTCTGACATGGCTGTTCTCTCTCGGAAGGGAAGTTTACTGGTGAGGAGGTTTCGAGAGGAGAAAGAAAGGAAAAAAGCGCAGCAGAAGCACTGGGAACTGTCTGGCACTAAAATGGGAAATGTCCTCGGCATGAAAGTCAAACAGGAAGATGTGAGTTCAGTCAACTAACACAATGCACTTCACTTGCAAGTCAATTACTTCCGCTGAGCTCCCTGTTTCACATGTACCATACTCACTATACTGTACACCCTTCCCTTTTATGCAGAACTATTGCTTTAAAATCATACTGGTCTAAAATTTAAACTGTATTCCCACAAAAACATTGCAAAACACAAGTAAATTATCTCATAATTAAGTGTGCTTAAAAACTGTAAACACATTTTCAAAGGATGAACAATTTCTTCTGAAACATACTGGAACATTATAAGCTGTAATAATTGTAATAGCTAGCTACCGTATAGCGCTAAATTTTCGAGGGGCTTAATTTTTTCGTGGGTTAGCAATCCTACAAGAAATTTAAGTCCACGAAAATGGTTCTTTAATTAGAATTATCTGCTATAACGTGCAAAGTTTTATAAAGGCGTGGCTTCCGGTGAGCAGTCATTCTGCGAACATTGTGCAACGAAATGCTTTTAGAGGCCATTCCACGAAATATATGTGCCTCGAAAATTTGGCGCTGCTATACAGCTTTTTGCTTGATCAGTCTCTTCTGCAACATAGAACACTAACTGTACAGTGGATCTGCATGTAGCCATAAGTACATGTAGCCAGCTATAATTATGTAGATGTTCAGCTATTACATGTATTGAACCTGCCGGCATAATTATTGAGATACTTAGAAAATTCCTCTGCAATACACTTCCTGCTCTGGCTAGGGGGGGCATAAATACGAATGTAGCGTATTTTCGGGTGAGTACATCGTGTATTGCTTTTCGACTACACATAGTATACTATTCAAGGTTTATTTTATTCAAATTTACGCTTGCATTGATGTGTATAACTCCTCTACACTCTCTGTATCAGTTTTTATGCTACGATTTCGTACACAAAATAAGATTGCAGCCATCAGTGTACTGTTACGTTTATTAACTGCAAATTGTGAATTCTCAGAAGTAAAATACATCCCTTATAATCAGGACACTCAAAAAAAGGTCAATTGTAACACTCCCTGCATAGGATCCCGGTCAGTCAGAGGATGGAGCTACCAACTACAAGTCTGGGCAGCAGTTCTCTGATCACATCAAGGATGGGAGTCAAGCTGTGAGCTCTTTCGCCAAGAACAAGACTATGAAACAACAGAGGGAGTTCCTACCAATCTACGCCTCCAGACAACAGGTGAAGGGGGAACTGTGTGTACATGCATGTATTCCTGAGTGATAATTATAGTGATGTTCTTCAATAATTGCTAGCACTGGTAGATTTCTGAGATTGAATTCTGTTGCCTGATATACTCAATCGACTAAAAGATTTTGGTGGTGAAATATTTATGTCTACCCAGCGTCTACCCAGCTACTATATTTTTATATTAAGTACCAAAAAATAGTAGTCCCAGTTTCCATATCGTACTGCATGTATGTACCGTATTCACCCGAATTACCGGGACACTCTATTCTAAGGGACACTTCGGACTTACGTAATTTTTTTCACTCTATATTAAGGAACAACAGGAAATGTAAATATTTTTAGACGTCCCGATCTAATTAGAACGAAAAAGAGCATGTTAGCTCGATAGAGACTCAAAACTCTAAAGAAACTCTCTGGATTATACTCTCTGGCACTGTAATATGTCACTGATGGTTGAAGACACCACTTTGTAGACATGGAACCCGCGTACACAGCTTCTAAACTGCACGAAAGACATTTTAGCTGCAGAGCTAGCCTCGGCCTGGAATCGAGTACCTTAAATGGGGAAATATTCGTTCTAATTACTATGGGACACCCTAATACAAGGGACACTTCGACTTTAACGTAATTTTTCTTGCTCTATTCCAAGGGACACTGCAAGCCGTAATTATTTTTTTGTGTCCCGGTAATTCGGGTGAATACGGTACATGTACATGTACATGTATTGTTACCGGTCACATTCACTTTGTGAAGTTGATGGGGTGACAGGTACATTTATAAGTGCTTCATTTGTAAGCATGCATGGTTTACTCGTTGATTTGTTTTTCGTTGCTACTGTAACAGTGAAATTAAAAACACTGACTTGAAAAAACAAACTTCGTATTCGTACAATAGCAATAGTCACTCTCGGGATTCCAGTTTACTTACGATTTAAGTACATATAAATACATGGTGTTACACTAACTCCATCATAGGTAGACTTAAAATGAAGTGTTGTTACTCAAAAGGTGCTGCTCTTGTTCTCTTGTGGAGTTGGTGCGTAAGTGCAGCACTGTGGTTCAGCACTGATTTTAAAGAACAAGTCTATAGTGGACTTGAAATCAAGGGAGTTCTCAGCTTAAATGTGATAGATAATGCAGTTCCTACTTTAACTCTTGTTATTGCCATTCCACTATCTGGTTATCTGGCAGACTCACGATTCGGTAATTTCAGAGTGTTCAAAACTGGAGCATTGCTCTTATTTTTCGGAATTGTTGTTGCAAGTGTAACAATCTTGGTCTTGAAAACAATTCATGAAGACAGCGGTACTTATTTCGTGGTTAGTATTGTAGCTGCTCCAGTTTCAAGTGTAATGATGTTTTCCGGTGCAGGTGCTTGTTTGGTTACATTGTTTCAGCTAGGCTTGGATCAGATGCCGGACGCATCTTCAACTGATATTTCATCGTTTTCAAAGTGGTATGCTGTGGTAATGAGTTTTGGATTCTGGGTCGGCGAGTCGTTATATTACCTTGTGACAACATGCTTTAATTTTCATTATCTCCAGCGAATATTGAGCCTATTTCCTGTTCTTTGTGTGTGCATTCTTCTGTGTACACTGTTTATATTTGGTCAGAAGGTGCTTATTATTGAACCACAGTCAACGCAGGTTTTTAGAAACATCTACAGAGTTCTCAAGTTTGCAGCCAAGCACACATCTCCAGTAAATCGCAGTGCTTTTACGTACTGGGAAGAAAACATTCCTTCTAGACTAGATCTTGGAAAGTCTCGTTTTGGGGGTCCATTCACAACAGAACAAGTTGAGGATGTGAAAACGTTTGGCAGATTGTTGGTTGTTTTCGTCCCTATGTGGGTCACGACGTTGTCAATGAGCGTGTATGGGGTATTCTATGTTTTTGAAACACCTCTTGAATTCCGGGAGCTCCCTAACTCAACTTGTGTGTATACCTTATTTTCAACGTTTACCTACAGCCCTTCTTGGTGTGGTGTGATCACTGTATTGCTGTATAAGTTCATCGTTTACCCAGTGGTCAGACATATCGTTGGTAGCATTATGAGGCAACTGACCGTTTTTGTTTTTCTGGTGATGTTCCTCAACATTGCAAACTCAATATTTTCTGTAGTTGTTTTTTACCAATATGACGGTTATATATCCCCTTGGTCTCAATTTGTGTATGCTATTCTATCCAGTAGTGCGTTAAGCCTGTGTTGGTGCCTATCAGTTGAGTTTGTATGTGCTCAGTCACCATACAACATGAGAGGACTACTGTCAGGTTATGTCTTCTTGACACTTTTCCTGTTCTGCTTTTTTGGTTACATACTTAATATAGCCTTTCGTCACTCGGACAACTGTGTGATTTGTGAATACTGTGTCGGTGCTGGTTTAGGTATTCTGGGTGCTCTTCTCCAGAGTTGTTCTGCCATGTGGTACAAGAAAAGGGAGAGGGATCAGCAGTACGATCTCTACCGTCACATAGCAACAACGTATGATACGTATATATCTCAGGAAGAGGCTCAACGGCATTGACATTGCTCAACTTTTGTCGTTAACAAACTGAACCATTTTCTTGTCTGTAAATTAAAGGTGTAGCCTGTTAGTTGTACGCAGTTGTACGAAATGTCAGATTTAGTGTTTTTGTTCTTGATTGTAGTAACCCTTGAATGTTTTGAGGTGCAGATGTGTGTGTTGTATACAGTAAAAATTTATGTTGAGTTGGTACGTGTATGCAGTATATACATCCTATACACTGTTTCGTTTGCTTACCGTAGTAATCCATTGCCTCAATCTTAATTGTTTCTACAGCTATTGAGTGTGATTCGCGACAACAGTGTGGTGATAATCGTTGGGGAAACAGGGTCTGGTAAGACCACACAGCTCACACAATACCTCCACGAGGACGGGTACAGTAACTACGGCATGATTGGGTGCACCCAGCCACGACGAGTGGCAGCTATGTCCGTGGCCAAGAGGGTATCGGAGGAAATGGGCTTCAAATTGGGGGAGGAGATTGGCTACTCCATAAGATTCGAGGATGTTACCAGTAAAGTGAGTATTAGCGATAGGAGCTAGGTGCTGTACTGTAGCGAAATGCTCCTTACTGTGGCGTATGTAGACTGGTGACCAGGCATTATGAGAATAGTTTGAGCATAATAGGTGCATATATACATGTTTCCTAGAATAGTTAGGAATAATAGGCATCAATTTTTGTGTTCAGTAAAAATTGATATTTTAAATAACTGAAACTCATTAATGATTGCAAATGACATTGTTGTTGATTAAAAGCTTGACATAAGATTGGCACCGCTATGATAGCTTTTATTAATTATACTTCAGTGCGCATGCGCACAGTGGCATGCGGTAGTGTACGTGTTTGTATGTATCTGTCTGTGTAACTATAAGTACATGTAAGATAATAGGCATCTCTATATAGTAGTAACGTTTTTCTTGGCTATCGATTTAGCTTTGTTCTCGAAGCACATAGTTATAATTAATATTGTACAAGTTGCTCAACATTTCGTTTTGTGAGATAATTATAACATAATTATAGATAGTATGAATGTATTTTCTTCACAGGCCACGTATATCAAATACATGACTGATGGTATTCTGTTGCGAGAGAGTCTCAGAGAGCCAGATCTGGACCAGTACAGTGCAGTCATCATGGACGAAGCTCATGAGAGGTCCCTCAATACGGATGTGCTGTTCGGCCTGCTCAGAGATGTGCGTTATGCTATACTCTATACATGTACACTGTTAAATACGTTAAACCCTAACCCTAAAATATATGTAGTAAGACGTACTTTTACCGCTAGCTTAATTTAACAGGAATTTGCCCAATCTTAATTTTATAGCCTAATACATGCATGTACCCCTGTTGTAGCAGGTTGAGTTATAGGTAAATGTCATCGTAAAAATAATCATAAACACTAACGTACATGTACATTGTAACTATAAATTATTACGTCCTCTCATCGCGAAAACTTGTTTATTAGCTAGAGTATATATGCAGTTTTTTCTGTACATATCTTTTGAAATCGTAGGTGGTGTCACGTCGTAATGACCTCAAGCTCATTGTCACCTCCGCCACAATGGATGCCCACAAATTCTCCTCTTTCTTCGGCAATGTCCCCGTATTCATGATCCCTGGGCGAACGTTCCCAGTAGACATAATGTATGCCCGCTCGACATGTGAGGACTATGTGGAGTGTGCAGTGAAGCAAGCCATCCAGATCCACCTGGCACCCTCCATAGGGGACATACTCGTCTTCATGCCAGGACAGGAGGAGATCATTACTACCTGTGAAGTTATTGCCGGTAGGAATGTTGTGCTTTTATTATGCCACTTTTGAGGCTATAATTATAATTAGTTGATTTACATGTACACCTTCCTAGCAATTACTTTTATTGTCTGAGGGGTATTAACTGACATCATGAATGTGCGTCATTGATTAGTATACATTGTTGACTTGCTCCGTACATAACTGTTATATATACATGTACATGTACATGTATATACCCATTCAAAAGAATCACGCAGTGTATTCATGCACACATGCAACAGAACGCCTCTCAGAGCTGGACGACTCTCCACCTTTAGCTGTACTGCCCATCTATTCTCAGCTGCCCTCCGACCTCCAGGCCAAGATCTTCCAGAAGGCCCCCGATGGAATCAGGAAGTGTGTAGTCGCTACAAATATTGCTGAGACCTCTCTCACTGGTGAGTATGTGAGTATGTGCCCATGCAGTTACAGCTAAATTTATGTCAGTTCGTAGCAAAATTTTAATGCTGAATTTTATTAACAGTGTAGAGAGATCTCTTTTGTTATTGTGCAGCCGTGTGTATTATGTATGAAGTGTGTTTTGTATGTAAAGCTGTTTATAATTATGTATCTACATGTACGTATGTCAGACACGTACATACATAATTATACTATAAACTGCATGTGCACTGTTGGTATAATTATGTATAATTATACGTAATACGCACTCATCACATTTTACCTATGGCTGTTCTTTTGTACAGTGGATGGCATCATGTTTGTGGTTGATGGAGGGTACTGTAAACTGAAGGTGTACAACCCTCGCATTGGAATGGACGCTCTACAAGTATTCCCTATCAGTCAGGTACGTATACGTTAACGGAAACAGTTATCAGCTGGTCTGTAGAATTGATCGATGCTCTTCTCCCTGTAGGCTAATGCTAATCAGAGGTCCGGCCGTGCAGGCAGAACTGGAGCGGGGTGAGTGTGTGTGTATACCCGTATAGTGTAATAGATTGTGTACGGTTGAACATGCAGTGATGTATCTAGCTAGGGGCCCCCTAAGCTAACAATTGTTACTGTTTATGTGGGAGCTATTCAGAAACGGTAACGGTGAGCAGCTAAGTATTCAGATTGAAAGCTACAAGAGCGTTTGCATGTTTAATAATTGAGACCACACCTTAAAAACGTGTGGCTTCCTGTACGTGGGCGTTCAAATTTTTTTCCATGCGCTCTCAGCACCCTCCTACTGAATTTCCTAGAAACACCACTGACATGCATGTGCAGTCTCATCATTCGGTCTTCCCTTGTGCTAGTATATTAGTCTGTTTTGTACTATAATTATGCTATGAAACTATGATAATAAAAATTATATAGACCTGTGTCAGCCTCAGAATTGGTTTTGTACTTAGAAGCATTATGTGTATATCCATGAGTTAACCTGTACAACTGCTGGCAGTCTAGTAGCCAAACATTTGTCCATCTTAGAGAGCTAGTATAGTGTTTTTCGTTTATGAATTCCTTTAACCTTAAACTCAAGTGCACGAGTGGTTTTACATACAAGTGCCCACTCTCCTTATAGGCAGTGTTATAGGCTCTACACCAAGCCAGCGTACAACACCGAGATGTTGAAAAGCACTGTGCCTGAGATACAAAGGACCAATCTGGCCAACGTGGTGCTACTGTTAAAGTCCCTTGGAGTGCAAGACCTCCTCCAGTTCCACTTTATGGACCCACCACCTCAGGTACATGCATGTCCACAGTTGGGGGCACTTGAGTAATTAATGCCTCTCCACAACGAACAGTGCTTTTCGACCACAATTTGAATTTGTGCAACAATTGCAGCCTCTGTCTATAGGTTACAATATGACCGTATCTGTTATATGATTTGCATCTTTGGTACATAATAGTATAATCAGGAGTATAATTATGAAGGGGAGTAAGCAACTACTATACACGCCATCAAGAGTTCATTAGGAAGAGTACGCAACTCCAAAAAGCATTCCTCCAGACCTCCATCATAAATACTGAGTTTAACTGTGTGGGTGGACATGACCATGTATGTTAGCAAGCGGGCTACAGTTTATAAATTCTTTGCATGTTGCTTGCATCGTTTTACATACATAGTATGGACAACAACTGGTTTGTATGGGCTGTATATACTAGTTGCTTATTCCCCTTCATGCACTCCTGGCATAGTATTCAATAGTCACTGCATGCGATAGCCTACAGAATTTTGTCGTCTATTCATACCTTTATATAATCGTGGACACAATGTACATGTAGGACAACATCCTCAACTCGATGTACCAACTGTGGATTCTAGGAGCACTGGACAATACTGGGGCCCTCACCTCCCTCGGGCGACAGATGATTGAGTTCCCCCTCGACCCAGCACTCTCCAAGGTGCTCATCACCTCCGTGGACATGGAGTGCAGTGCTGAGGTCCTGGTAAGTGAGATTTGAGAGGGTAGAGCAACCGTCCTTTCAAGGTTTATCCCATGCACAATAGGTAACGTCTATAGCATCAAATTTTGACGGTTTTCACGTATTGACCTTGAACCTTGAAATTTGTGATTGTGAAATTTCTGTAATCATTGTTTACTTTCAATAGTGTTAAAGGGGTGGGGCTGATAACGCTAAACTTATTTGGCAATTTAATTGGCTGTTTCTTGAAGAATATTATTATAGGCGTGCAGTGGTTTGAGCCAACCCCTACCTGGACTTATAATTATTAGTATAGTCGCACACCTTCAGTACAATGTATATCGAGGTCATTTCCCAACAGAATGTTGATTGTCGTTACATCAGTCTCATGCAAATTAAAGTCAACCTCAAACACTTGCAATAAGTACGTTTATAAACAAGTTATCCCACTCATGCATGGGAGCTGTTTTTGGGGATGGCTAGTACTACCAATTATAGTTACTATATATACAGCAATGATATATCAGTCTACTTATAAAAATTAATTAAGACTTAGTGAAGACTTAGTGCATAAATTAATGTACTACGTTGCTTACAGCCATGCAGTACGCTTTTTAGATCTAAATTTTTATGATACCTCGATCCTCCTTTTCCTTATAGTGTCGTAACCGTTAGAGCAAAGCTAATAGCAAACTATGGAGTGGCATTGTGTCAAAAATAAAAATTGATCTGCTTGACAAAACCGATTGGAAAATGCATAGTCAGCTGCAAAATGCAAATCAAAACTGCTGTGTCAGCAAATCGATGTGCAAAAATCCAAATCAAAACTGCAGAGTCTGACCTTTAAACCCAACGCATTGCTAATACAATGTAAGCAGCGTGCAATAACACAAATTAAAAACTGTAAAGATACACCCCTATACTTCAAAGTTTTCTTTGGTGTAACAGAGCTTTGAGGTTTGTTAGCGCTGTATTTAGTGACCCTACAAAAAAGCAAATCTGATTAATAGCAAATCAATCTGCACGCTCTGCAGTTTTGATCTGCATTTTGCAGATCCCTTCAGCTAACTATGCGTTTTTCCAATCGATTTTGCCAAGCAGATCGATTTTTATTTTTGACAAAAGGTGTGGCTGATTTAACCCAAGCTGTGGCCTAATGTGCTACCCTTTCCTGTCTGCATGGATAACATCTTATTGCTTTATATATAGAGTGTGCTTATCAACGTGGAGTTCAAAATTCAGAAAAAACAGCATTATAAAAATTGTTGATCTATAATTACATGACAATTATTCGTGGGTAATCAGTAAAAACAACAGTCACATAATTATTCTTAGCCAGTTTACAGCTCTAAATGTCTGGTATACAGATACGTGCACACCAGCATCAATAGTTACAGTAACATAAATCCTGGATCAGTTAGCAACTAAGCTATGCATACTTGAATAAGCACTGTCTTTACAGTGAGGGCTGTCTTTGCAAGGGGCACAGTCGATAGCTTGTGTGGTCTCTTGTACTTTGGGCAAGCGTAGATGCATTCCATATCTAATAGGAGGCCCAACTTCTTTACCTCCAATCAGCTGTGTTATCATGAACATACCGTGCAGTGAGGAGAACTGTTCGGCTACCTGGCCATCACTGGTTGAGAGAGATGAAGAAGTTTTGTCGGTCCATCCGTATGTTTTCTTAGCATCTTTCTGTCTCAAGGCAGTAGATTCTACTGTGCTTGCAACTTTTGTAGGTGGCATAGCTTGTTGTTTGGACGGTGTACATACAATCTTCTTCTGTTTTCGAACACTAGAGGCTCTAACAGTAGCTGTTTCTACAGGTGCAGATGATAGAACAGTTTTTCGCACAGGAATACTGGTAGTGGTGCATCCCCCAGTGAGTATCGTTTGTTCATTTTTCATGTCGATCTTTACACATGGGAAGGGCATCGTTTCAGCGAAAAGCTCTGCAAATGAACCAACCTGAGGCTTAATATAGTCTCCATTTTCGTATTTTGTTACCGGTGCATTTGGATCAATTCCTTCGTACAAGAAGTCAAAGTCATCTAAAGTAACTCGACATTTTACCTCTGTGACCAGTGGTACATTCAGACCTGTCAGTGCTTCGAAGATGGGCTCGGCACGTGTAATTTTGACCTTGAACTCAATGCCTGAATCAAAACTGTTTACATCTGCTTCTTTCAGAGACACCTGTGGATGACAAACGTCAAGATCGCTGGATGGGAGACTAGAAATTTGAGGAACCTCCTCCATGGCAGAATTAATAGCTTCTTGCATTTGTCCTAAGATTTCGCTCTTCTGTTCGTTCGAGAGGGTAACCTGAACTGGCTGCTGGGGTGTCGTCGTTGGCTTAACACTGTGAGTCTGAACCCATTCTTTGCTAAACTTCACACCCTTATCTCTCAGCCACTCGATGCCTAACATAAGTTTGACAATCTCTTTCATTTTCAAGAATGTAGGCTCGTCATAGTAGGCAATGCGGTCAAAATTCTCGGTGATGTAATCAGTATATGATGGGGACCCAGTATCAGTGATTTTCATATTTGGTTCACCAACAAAAATCAGCTGTTCTTCTTCTTCCTCGATGTCAACAGATTCACATGTCATCAACACTTGAGCCTCTTCCTTGGTTTGTTCAAAACTTTCACATGTTTCAAGTTTGTCCAGTTTACTCAATTCCGGCCAGGATCGAAAACTTTGCTTTTTATCATCGCTCATTACACCAACATAGAGACCTTTCATCTTCCAATCAGCCTCTGCAAAAAGCTCCCCAACAGAGGTCCTTTTCAGATACGCTGGGCTGTGGTGCATGTAATTACGTCCCATAGCATAAAAAGGATGGCCAGCACGAAACCTGGTGTAGAAGAACTCAGGTCTCCTCTTATCCTCTGCTAGCTTTACACATACTGCAACATCCTCCTCCGTGATAGAAGGGACTTTTTGAGAAGTAGAAAACCTGAGTTTTGGAACTCCATCTTTACAGTCTACAGCTCTGAGAGAAAGATTAGTTCCTTTAGGAAGTGCAAAACGAAAAGCAAGCCCATCTTGGTACTCAGCTGTTGAGCTTTTGATGATTTGACTTGAACTTGAGGTACTCATTGCGTTTCAGGATCGCCTAGCTAGCTAGCGCATGTAGCAGAGTCAAATAATTATAGTGCATGCATGCATCTTGATATTTATAGTGTGAAGTGGTAATGATATTCATTGATTAGCTCACTATCTAAGTATGTGCTGCTGGTGCCGTAACACATGTGGGTCAGATATAAATAGCTATGAAGGTAGTTACCCAAGCTGGGCCCCCCCTTTGGATTTTTTGTGGGTTTGTCCCAGGGAATGCCCTGTAGGTTAAAAAATAGCCCCAGGGAAATTCCTTCTATCATGTTTTGCTTGTTGAATAAAATAATATTAATGAATAATGGCAATATGAAACAGGAATGTGTCTCATTACTTCACGAGTATACAGAGGATTTCAGGGTGGTTGATACCCTACTTAAATAGTTGACCAACCAAGAGCACCTCATTCTCTATGTGTTCACTCTTACTTAATTAGTGGTTGTGGTTGGCCTCCACTTTAACTCTTACAACTGAGCATGCAACAACTACTATGCTATACCCTGTTTAATATGCATGACCTAGCTCTATAACCATAATAGTTTATTGCTGGTGTACGTATGTCATTATGCCTCGAAGTGCGCATACAGTATTATAGCGGGATATGGTAGTGTGTTATCACAATATGTGTACAGCTTTATATGTTAACTAAATACCACATGTCTTGAACAGGTCCTATTATACTCCTTTTGGTAAATGTATTGTCCATCCTCTTTATGATTTGTCACTTACTGTCTTGTTTCATGCATTTTTCTCTATATTGATAACATGCAGATCATAGTGTCAATGTTGTCAGTGCCAGCCATATTCTACCGTCCGAAGGGTCGTGAGGAAGAGAGTGATCAGGCCAGGGAAAAGTTCCAGGTGCCAGAGAGCGACCACCTCACCTACCTTCATGTCTATCAGCAGTGGAAAAGCAACAAGTAAGATCAAAACGGACGTATACCGTATTACTGCAATGTGAAAAACCTTTGCGAATAAGCCTGATACTTTGTACTTTTGTCATTGGGCAATGTCAAACGGTATGGGTACATTTATATTGCTAATAATTATTTTGCTAAGCCATGATCATTCGCAAATGTTAGTTGTTAGTCACGTACGTGCAAAACGTTTACGGTATGTAGAGACTAGTATGTGATGCACTCAATGATGCAAGCAATGTTTGTGTTGTTAGCTACTCATCGAGATGGACGACTGAACACTTCATTCATGTAAAGGCTATGAGGAAAGTGCGGGAGGTTCGGCAACAGCTCAAGGACATCATGGACACTCAAAGACTTCCTGTTATTTCTTGTGGCACTGAGTGGGACATTGTAAGAAAATGCGTATGCTCGGCCTATTTCCACCAAGCTGCCAGGCTAAAGGTATGTACATGTATGTGTCTAATGACATCACAATTAATAGTTAAAAGATTTCTCTGAATATTATTGAGTCCAAGAAAATATGTCCTGTACAGTACCACACGTAACTGCGCACATTGTGGTGTGGTGATGATTTTACCTCATCGTAATATTATTATGCTGCCAAATACCTCATATTGTTACTTACAGGGTATTGGAGAGTATGTAAACAGTCGCACTGGGATGCCGTGTCACCTTCACCCGACCAGTGCTTTGTATGGGATGGGTATCACTCCGGACTATGTGGTCTACCATGAACTCATCATGACCACAAAGGTGTTGGCTCAATATTTGCGTGCGTAGACTTAAGTCGTATATACATAATTATATACTCCGTCACTATCAACAAGAGTACTTTCCCACAATACTAGTTTGTTACACGACCTACCTCCCTCGACACTAGTAAGAATGTGTTCAGCCTCGTTCCCAGGCCAATTTTTCTTTAATAGAACGGATGGTGAAAAGTACGAGGTGGCGACCTAGCGTTATTTTAGTGACAACTTGGCCTGGGGACGAGTCTAGAGTGTGTATGCTATCCTATAAGGAATGTCTACTACATCTCCTTATTATGCCTCGGTGCGCATGCGCAAGCGAGGTATATGGTAGTGTGTGCGTGCGTGCGTGTAGACTATTTCAGCTGCTCAAGCATCAATGAAGTGCAAGTAAGAGTTTCTATAGGCTTCTAGTCATGTTTTCTTGGTTTGCTATTTGTGGATTTGCAAAATAAAGCTTCTTTTGGAGTTACGCCTAGTTTTGCTTACTTGGAATGCCATTGCAGCCTTTTCAGAAGAACTTGTTCACCGAGTGTTGCTACTCTACAGCTCTGCACTAGAACGCTAGCTATTGGTAGCTGCAAGAGTGAGAAGAGAGCTGCAAGGCTCGGCTGACTTGCAGCCATTAATTTTAGACTTGAACTTTTGGCATCGATCGTTTTTAACAACAATCATAGTTGATCATTACCTACTATTTGAGTTTTTCCCTGTGATTGCATGCAGCAAAATTAAAAATGTTCATCATGATAATTATAATCAATGTGAATCAATGTGTGTATAAAAGCTAGCTATTAGTAGTTTTATGTTATGTAGCTTTGGCACCTCCACCGAGGCATCAGCACCCACTGTGTGCAGTATTTGGATGCACGGGCTTAATTGATATACAGTATAACATCTCCTCATGTAGGAGTACATGCAGTGTGTGACAGCAGTGGATGGCCACTGGCTGGCTGAGCTGGGGCCAATGTTTTTCAGTGTCAAAGAATCAAACAGATCAAGACTGGTAAGTATATGTATTAACGATTATTGAGTTAAGCCTTGAATGAGTGTATGAATAGAGATTCATACACTCATTCAAGGTTTATTTCATATAAGCAGTGACATGCGTAAAGCACTGCATGGCTACTGTATAGTTTACTTGTTTTCATTTCCTTCATGTGTACACGCACATTTAATAGGAGAAAAAACAAGCAGCCAAAGAGAAGCTCTCTCAGATGGAGGCTGAGCTGTCGGTTGCATCGCAAGAAATGAAAGCAGCAAAAGAAGAGCAAGATGCCCAAAGAAGCAAGAGTGTTCGGTGCGTACATTCAATCGACAGTGCCGCTGTTAGCCTTTATTGCTCTGATACTTAACCCCTATAGGTATACAGGTTAATCCAATCTGCTTAGAACTAGTGCATACCTCTATAGTTAGTAGCCCTTTGAATGAGCAAATTTATTTCTGAAGTAGACAGGGATAGTCATTAAAAGAGATTATGTTGAGGCCACGCCCATTTCCAGTGCCGCACCGCTTAGGCTGCTAAGGCCTGGACGAAAAGCTTGATAATCAGTAATTCTTGGCCTCTTATCTTGAATTAGCAGAATCTGAACTAGTAATAATAATTATAGGCACTGGAGTAAATCCAAAATACTAGGCTAGATATCAATATTCTTCTATTAGTGTAATCTCCAGCCACTTGTTAATGCGCATGCGCACATGATCAGCTCCACCTATTTTTGAAGCAAGCAAGGAACTAATAAAGCTACGCCTCTGTTACGGTTAGCGTTAAAGGGTATACAATGTTGCGTGGAGCGTTGTTTCACTATTCTATGCATTTTTATTTGGTCAAATAGGCTACGAAAGAAGCATTATACTCCCTTTTTTTCTTGCGCAGACGTCAAGCCATCTTAACCCCTGGTCGTCTGGAGGTAGGCACTCCAAGAAGAACACCCAAAAGAATCGGACTTTAACACACGTATATGTACCTTTGTATTAAGTAAAACTAACTTTTCTCATGACACTTCACATAATTCCCCAAAAATTGGTGTCTAGTCATTATGCCTCAGTGTACGCATGCGCAATTAAGCGAGGTATACATGTATATACGATAGTGTTTTTTTGTCTGTCTGTCTGCATGTGTAGACTCTATAATTATAGCTCAATATGACCAATGAAGTGCAAAAAAGCTTCTAGATTAAATCACGTTTTCTTGAATTTCATTTGCTTCATTCTCGAGTTATACCAGTCTTACTTGGAATGCCATTGCAGCCTTTTCAGAATATTACGTAGCACAACTTGTCCATGGATTGTTACCATTGACTAATGGACCGGTGCTTCAAAAGGAATTTCACGCTTACTGCTTCAGCTAAAGGTGTTAATTGGATTCATGGTCATAGTCCCAGAGTTGCCAAGCATTGATACAGCAATTTGAATCTCTATTTTCTTTTTTTTTCTTTTTTCTAACATACTTTTGTATATTAATGTAATGTACTTTTGAGAGTATGCTAAGCAAGCTAGCCCTTTTTACATCTTTATCTGACTCCAAACGTTCCATTCAACCTTAAAACTCATACTTGTACATCTTTTGACAAATATAATTATTGTGCTAATGAATTTGCTACAAATCCGCCAAAATTAGTGCGTGCCTAAAAAAAATTTGAAATTACTACCCGTCTATAATAGTAACATTAAGGTAGGTAGATCAGATTTAAGATTGAATTTCGTAGTTTTAAGTTTCGTATGATACTCTACAATACAAAATAATTTATACGAAAATAACCTGCTATAAATTATTACTATGGCATACGTATACATATACGTGGGGGGAAGCTCTGATTTTTTTATTTTATGTTTATAATAATAGCTAAAATTAATTAATGCTGTAGGATCAGACAGTTGACTTGTACTGTTGGAACTGTGATGTGTAGTGTTAGATCAATCAGATCCACGTTTGTGTAAAAGCTTCAAGCGACACACACACAGACACACAGCTTTTCTCTACAGTACTCGAAACTATGGGACTCGCCCCAATCATATGCTTTCTCCATTACAGGGAAGAGGAGGAGGTCGGTTATAGACCTACAGCCGTTATTACAGTGGCTAGATTGGTGTGGCCTGCCTCCCAAATTTTAAGCTAACTTACCATTGCCTCCCCCCCCAGTTTTTTCAGGTTAGTTGAGCACGAGATAATCATATGTTTTACAATTTCAGCCCTCACAACTGAAACTGTCATTACAGAAGGCGAGATAATGATTTGCTCGTATCAATGAATCCCCCCACACACACACCCAGCACCCCCCAGAGGTGTAGAGGTCGGACCGCTTCCCGATAATACGTTCCAGGGTATCTCTGTCCGTCTGTTTGTCTGAGCATAATATATTCTGAGGGCTCTCGAGCCAAATAGCACTCGCGAAATGTTCTCGCTATATACGGTACTCCGTGTGTAATTATGGTGTGCCTTTTATTTAAACGAAAGGTGGTGCGTATGTTTGATAGCACTCGAATATAATTATGTAGCCCATAATTATGACATTTGGAATGGCATGGTCATCACATCAGTATACGTATGGTGCATGGTCTTCATTTTGATCCATGGCTCCATCCTGAAATTTCATCACCGAAGACGATTGCCAAGAAGGCCGTACCTGCCTATGTTGTAGCTTCTCTAACACTTTAGAACGAAGAAGCCAGACAATGGTACTATTAATTTGCTGCAACAATAACTCTGTACTCATGCAGGGCATACTTTATGTTCCTGTACGTTTTCAATCACTTTTTCTGCTGTTTCATCAAATGTACGTATATAATTTAATTGTCACCTCCATTAATTTATCTTTTCACAGTCACATGCCAACAACGTCACTATTAATAATGAGTTATGTATGCTACATATGTGCTGGTTTTAACACAAAAATCAATAACACGGGTGCTGTTTTAACATTAATATCAAGTGCTATTTTAGGAGACATTCGAACGACATGCTATTTTAACACGTTTGTTTTTACAGTGTACTGTAACAGTGAAATTAAAAACACTGACTTGAAAAAACAAACTTCGTATTCGTACAATAGCAATAGTCACTCTCGGGATTCCAGTTTACTTACGATTTAAGTACATATAAATACATGGTGTTACACCAACTGCTCTGGCTAGGGGGGGCATAAATACGAATGTAGCGTATTTTCGGGTGAGTACATCGTGTATTGCTTTTCGACTACACATAGTATACTATTCAAGGTTTATTATTTTTATTCAAATTTACGCTTGCATTGATGTGTATAACTCCTCTACACTCTCTGTATCAGTTTTTATACTATGATTTCGTACACAAAATAAGATTGCAGCCATCAGTGTACTGTTACGTTTATTAACTGCAAATTGTGAATTCTCAGAAGTAAAATACATCCCTTATAATCAGGACACTCAAAAAAAGGTCAATTGTAACACTCCCTGCATAGGATCCCGGTCAGTCAGAGGATGGAGCTACCAACTACAAGTCTGGGCAGCAGTTCTCTGATCACATCAAGGATGGGAGTCAAGCTGTGAGCTCTTTCGCCAAGAACAAGACTATGAAACAACAGAGGGAGTTCCTACCAATCTACGCCTCCAGACAACAGGTGAAGGGGGAACTGTGTGTACATGCATGTATTCCTGAGTGATAATTATAGTGATGTTCTTCAATAATTGCTAGCACTGGTAGATTTCTGAGATTGAATTCTGTTGCCTGATATACTCAATCGACTAAAAGATTTTGGTGGTGAAATATTTAGTCTACCCAGCGTCTACCCAGCTACTATATGTTTATATTAAGTACCAAAAAATAGTAGTCCCAGTTTCCATATCGTACTGCATGTATGTACCGTATTCACCCGAATTACCGGGACACTCTATTCTAAGGGACACTTCGGACTTACGTAATTTTTTTCACTCTATATTAAGGAACAACAGGAAATGTAAATATTTTTAGACGTCCCGATCTAATTAGAACGAAAAAGAGCATGTTAGCTCGATAGAGACTCAAAACTCTAAAGAAACTCTCTGGATTATACTCTCTGGCACCGTAATATGTCACTGACGGTTGAAGACACCACTTTGTAGACATGGAACCCGCGTACACAGCTTCTAAACTGCACGAAAGACATTTTAGCTGCAGAGCTAGCCTCGGCCTGGAATCGAGTACCTTAAATGGGGAAATATTCGTTCTAATTACTATGGGACACCCTAATACAAGGGACACTTCGACTTTAACGTAATTTTTCTTGCTCTATTCCAAGGGACACTGCAAGCCGTAATTATTTTTTTGTGTCCCGGTAATTCGGGTGAATACGGTACATGTACATGTACATGTATTGTTACCGGTCACATTCACTTTGTGAAGTTGATGGGGTGACAGGTACATTTATAAGTGCTTCATTTGTAAGCATGCATGGTTTACTCGTTGATTTGTTTTTCGTTGCTACTGTAACAGTGAAATTAAAAACACTGACTTGAAAAAACAAACTTCGTATTCGTACAATAGCAATAGTCACTCTCGGGATTCCAGTTTACTTACGATTTAAGTACATATAAATACATGGTGTTACACTAACTCCATCATAGGTAGACTTAAAATGAAGTGTTGTTACTCAAAAGGTGCTGCTCTTGTTCTCTTGTGGAGTTGGTGCGTAAGTGCAGCACTGTGGTTCAGCACTGATTTTAAAGAACAAGTCTATAGTGGACTTGAAATCAAGGGAGTTCTCAGCTTAAATGTGATAGATAATGCAGTTCCTACTTTAACTCTTGTTATTGCCATTCCACTATCTGGTTATCTGGCAGACTCACGATTCGGTAATTTCAGAGTGTTCAAAACTGGAGCATTGCTCTTATTTTTCGGAATTGTTGTTGCAAGTGTAACAATCTTGGTCTTGAAAACAATTCATGAAGACAGCGGTACTTATTTCGTGGTTAGTATTGTAGCTGCTCCAGTTTCAAATGTAATGTTCTTTTCCGGTGGAGGTGCTTGTTTGGTTACATTGTTTCAGCAGGCTTGGATCAGATGCCGGACGCATCTTCAACTGATATTTCATCGTTTTCAAAGTGGTATGCTGTGGTATTGAGTTTTGGATTCTGGGTCGGCGACTTGTTATATTACCTTGTGACAACATGCTTTAATTTTCATTATCTCCAGCGAATATTGAGCCTATTTCCTGTTCTTTGTGTGTGCATTCTTCTGTGTACACTGTTTATATTTGGTCAGAAGGTGCTTATTATTGAACCACAGTCAACGCAGGTTTTTAGAAACGTGTACAGAGTTCTCAAGTTTGCAGCCAAGCACACATCTCCAGTAAATCGCAGTGCTTTTACGTACTGGGAAGAAAACATTCCTTCTAGACTAGATCTTGGAAAGTCTCGTTTTGGGGGTCCATTCACAACAGAACAAGTTGAGGATGTGAAAACGTTTGGCAGATTGTTGGTTGTTTTCGTCCCTATGTGGGTCACGACGTCTTCAATGAACGTGTATGGGGTATTCTATGTTTTTGAAACACCTCTTGAATTCCGGGAGCTCCCTAACTCAACTTGTGTGTATACCTTATTTTCAAATTTTACCTACAACCCTTTTTGGTGTAGTGTGATCACTGTATTGCTGTATAAGTTCATCGTTTACCCAGTGGTCAGACATATCGTTGGTAGCATTATGAGGCAACTGACCGTTTTTGTTTTTCTGGTGATGTTCCTCAACATTGCAAACTCAATATTTTCTGTAGTTGTTTTTTACCAATATGACGGTTATATATCCCCTTGGTCTCAATTTGTGTATGCTATTCTATCCAGTAGTGCGTTAAGCCTGTGTTGGTGCCTATCAGTTGAGTTTGTATGTGCTCAGTCACCATACAACATGAGAGGACTACTGTCAGGTTATGTCTTCTTCACACTTTTCCTGTTCGGCTTTTTTGGTTACATACTTAATATAGCCTTTCGTGACTCGGAAAACTGTGTGATTTGTGAATACTGTGTCGGTGCTGGTTTAGGTATTCTGGGTGCTCTTCTCCAGAGTTGTTCTGCCATGTGGTACAAGAAAAGGGAGAGGGATCAGCAGTACGATCTCTACCGTCACATAGCAACAACGTATGATACGTATATATCCCAGGAAGAGGCTCAAAGGCATTGACATTGCTCAACTTGTGACGTGTCGTTAACAAAACTAAACGTGTAGCCTGTTAGTTGTACGAATGTTCAGTTTATTTTGTTTTTGATTGTACCAATTTAATATGAGTTGCAGATTTGTGTGTTCTCTATACAGTAAATAAAATTAATGTTGTTTTGGTACGTGTATGCAGTATATACATCAACTATCTGTCTAGCCTAACACTGTTTCATTTGCTTACCGTAATAATCTAGATCTACAGCTCTTGAGCAGAGGCTCTTGAGTGTGGCTCTTGAGTGTGATTCGCGATAACAATGTGGTGATAATCGTTGGGGAAACAGGGTCTGGTAAGACCACACAGCTCACACAATATCTCCACGAGGTAACTACGGCATGATCGGATGCACCCAACCACGATGAGTGGCAGCTATGTACGTACGTCCGTATGGCAAGCCGTTCGTAACAAAATTAATTGAAGCTAGTGTCACATCGTAAGGTTAAAAGGTCACATCCTAAAGGTTAAAAGGTCACGCCACGCCCCATGTAAGATGTCACATCGTAAGGTTAAAAGGTCACATCCATCAATTCTGCGCAGATCTAGATCTAGAGCTGGCACAGTGATAATTAATTAGAAATGGAACACTTTGGTTGGAGCAGGTTCTTTATAGAGGTTGGTGAGGTTTTTGATTCTTGCCAGAACCAGATAGGAACAGCCAATCAAAGTTTTGTTAACTATATAATAGAAAGACTAGAAAATGGACTCAGAAACTTGGACCCCATAAGTGAGACACTCTGTATGGCTCTTGAGCCCGAAAATGAACTTGAAGTTGAGCAAGACACTGTAACTTCAGGGTGCTCTATTTAAAGTGCTGGATGTGACCTTTTAACCTTACGATGTGACATCTTACATGGGGCGTGGCGTGACCTTTTAACCTTTAGGATGTGACCTTTTAACCTTACGATGTGACACTAGCTTCAATTAATTTTGTTACGAACGGCTTGCCATACGTCCGTGGCCAAGAGGGTATCAGAGGAAATGTTGCAAAGTAATAAGAGCTTAATTATGCCTCGGTGCGCATGCGCAAGCGAGGTATACGGTAGTGTGTTTGTGTGTCTGTGTGTGTGTCTGTGTAGACTGCTACAGCTGCTCAAGGATGAATCAAGTGCAAGTAAGAGTTTCTATAGGCTTCTAGTCATGTTTACTTGGATTTTAATTCGTGGATTTGCAAAATAATGCTTCATTCTCGAGTTATGCTTAGTTTTGCTTACTTGGAATGCCATTGCAGCCTTTTTAGAAGAGCACGTAGCCAAACTTGTTTACCGAGTGTTGCTACTCTACTTAGTAGTTAGCTCTGCACTAGAACGCTAGCTATTGGTAGCTGCAAGAGTGAGAAGAGAGCTGCAAGGCTCTGCTGATGGCAGCCATTAATTTTAGACTTGAACTTTTGGCATCGATCGTTTTAACAACAATCATGGTCGATCATTACCCACTCTCTGAGTTTTTGCATGCAGCAAAATTTAATTGTTTTGCATAAAAGCTATTAGTGGCAGCTTTATGTTATGTAGCTTTGACATCTCGGCGGTGCTTTCATTAATATACAGTATAACATCTCCTCATGTAGGAGTACATGCAGTGTGTGACAGCAGTGGATGGCCACTGGCTGGCTGAGCTGGGGCCAATGTTCTTCAGTGTCAAAGAATCAAACAGATCAAGACTGGTAAGTATATATATTAACGATTTTTGAGTTAATGTACGTCTGTATGTATACCCTAATACACTCATTCAAGGCTTATTTTATATAAGCAGTAACATGCGTAAAGCACTGCATGGCTACATGTATTATCAGTAGCTGTTACTTGTTTTATTATTCCCATTTCCTAATTGATGTGTACACACACATTAATTTTAAGAAACAAGCAGCCAAAGAGAAGCTCTCTCAGATGAAGGCTGAGCTGTCAGTTGCATCACAAGAAATAAAAGCAGCAAAAGAAGAGCAAGATGCCCAGAGAAGAAAGAGTGTTCGGTGCGTACATTCAATAGACAGTGCCGCTGTTAGCCTTAATTGTTTGAAATTATAGGCTCTGAAGGTACATGTTGATTCAATCTGCTTCTAATTATGCCTCGGTGCGCATGTGTGTGTGTGTGTAGACTGCTACAGCTGCTCAAGGATGAATCAAGTGCAAGTAAGAGTTTCTATAGGCTTCTAGTCATGTTTTCTTGGATTTTAATTCGTGGATTTGCAAAATAACACTTTTATTCATGTGTTGCAAAGATTCCAGTGCAAACTCCAGTAATACCCTGTGGATAAACTCTATTCAATTTGGCCTTTTTATTTTACTAACAAAGGAGGAGAAAAGAGTCATTAGTTAGTCAAAATCAAGTTGACATATGTCATAATAATAATTATGGTCTAGTTTTAACGAGGAAAGGTGTGTGGGTGGGTGTGTGTGTGTGCCCTGTATTCCTGTTCCACGCCTGGGTATATTGTAAAACAATACTCCTTTGTATTACAAATATCATCTTTATACTCATAGAGACATTGTTCATGCCATGCAAGACCGATCAGGTGGTATGAGACTGTTCGAGTTCAAATGCAAAGGAGAGAGACAAAATATCAAGTACTTCACTGGAAGTGCAATACTGGATTGGTTGATTTCCTGGTCCTTTTGTTCGTCTCGTTGTGATGCCTGGAATTTTGTGTCCTCCCTTTTAACAGAGTTATTTTCACCCAGTAAGAATAGACTTCAACAAAGGGCAATGCATCAACCTGAAGGATAACAAAACTTACAATAAGGAAGTGGCAGACACGGACGATGCTTACTAGACTACATCTTTGTAAGTTTATCAATACGCCTTTGGGATTATCTGATCACCTAAACTTCTATACTACTCTATACTGGAAATAACAATTATTTGTTTCACTCTAGGTTTGTTTTGCTCCCGGTGAAAAGAACGGTTTATTTGGTAACAGTGACGGTGAGAGTGACTCTGAGTTAGATTATGATATCCTCTCGTCCAGAATGCCAACAGTACATGTAAGTGTTTAATTGTTATCTTTCACTAACTGCTCATACTGCTATTAATTTTACTCGTCCCCCTTTTTATAATTATATAGGTAAATGCTAATCCCGGTGATCCCAAAGTATTATTAAAGCAAGGATTCTTGAGAAAGAAGGTGAGTGAGTTTTGAATTAGAATATCCCGTGAGTTGAAAATTACTTCAAAGAGGAAAGTGTTATGGGGTATGGACAGGCTTCAAAGAAAGGTTTAAATACAGCATGTAGGACTGAAATCCATTGGTAGACTTTCTGGTAAATCCAATTCCCGTTTACTGCCGCCTGGTCAGTACCATGGTTTAAATTTTCCTTTCACTGATTAAGCTCCTCTTTCTTTATAGGGTCACCTTCGACACAACTGTTTAATTTTCAGGGGGGGAAATCCCAGGTATTGTTTTCACTGTTCTATACATGTTAATTTTCGTTCAAAATAGGCTACGAAAGAAGTATAGGATATACCACACCTAAGAGGAGGATATGCACCCAATCCTCCACTACTGTGATTACTCCGAGGCAGAGCCGAGGGGTATGTAACCATGGTAGCGGAGGATATATAGGGTGCATATCCTCCGAGTAGGTGTGGCATATCTAACTTATACCACGTGACCGCAGCACTATAAAAGGACCTCCCCTAGCAACAATTCAATCCACGATGCAGACTGCAAAAAAGAACAAGACTATGCCGGATTTTGCAGCCGTCAAAGAGCTAGTTAAGCAACATGTTGACTCCTACAGATGCTCAAGAGCTTCCTTGGTCCAAGCGTTGACCATTCGACGTCCCCTACTGGAGTTGCAAGCTCTTCTTCGATAAAATGTATCTAAACCGCGCCCAGGACCCATGGAAGCTTAGCCATCTTGTTGGAGAGCACCTTCTAGCCTCGAGACCAGCCGTTCGTTATCTGAAAGAAAACAAACGGCTGGTCTCGAGGCTAAGCACCTTCCATGTTTCTGCCGTCGCTTTGAGTCTTAGTACTGTCAAGCATGGCTCTTTTCTCTTTGCTTACTTTCTTGAACAAATGAAAAAACTAAAAAATAACTTGAAAAACTGTGTATGCCTGGGGCTGTATGCTGATATTCTATATATCCTACAGCTGTTGACCAATGAGATCAATTAGTGGTGACGTAAGTGTGGTATAAGCATTATTACTCCCTTTTTTCTTGCGCAGACGTCAAGCCATCTTAACCCCTGGTCGTCTGGAGGTGGGCACTCCAAGAAGAACACCAAAAAGAATTGGACTTTAACACCTATATGTACCTACGTATTAAGTAAAACTAACTTTTCTCACGACACTTCACATATACTTTTAAAAAAATGGTTGTCTAGTCATTATGCCTCGGTGTTCGCATGCACAAGTGAGATTTATACGGTATAGTATGTCTGTCTGTCTGCATGCATAGACTGCTAATAGCTGCTCAATGTGGACCAATGAAGTGCAAAAGAGCTTCTACATTTAGTCACCTTTCCTACATTTCAATTTGTGGATTTGCAAAATAATGCTTCGTCCTTGAGTTATACCTACTTGGAATTCCATTGCAGCCTTTTCAGAATATTATCTTTTGTCCATGGAGTGTTACTATACTGACTAATTGTACTACATACGCTTATCGCTTCAGCTAGATGTGCTAATTGGATTCATGGTCATAGTCCAGAGTTGAGTTAGTTACTCTCAGTTCCAAGGTATACAAATTGTCCATGTCTCCGTGGTACACTCACGGTATATATACGTCGATTGTCTCAACGTAAGAGGTCTTTGCCTGAAGAATGTTTGGCTTCAAAAGTTTCACTCCCCAGGCCATGTATTTATAATTATCTATTCACAATGACATACCTGTCCATGTTCACACAAAATTGTTATCACCCTATTATAACAAGATGCATGCTCAGAGAGCATTCTTTTTTCTATGTCGAAAAAGTGCCTGTAGTTCATTGCATGGATACCGGGTGTAAATAACTGCCAACAGTTGATTGATTTTCGTGAAAGTACCGATGTTGTTTATTAATTCTCGTGTTGGTCAAAAGGATCTCATACTGAATCAAAAGCAAGAGGAGCTGGGGAGCATCTCATCCACCTCTAAGCAGAGAACCCCTGGCCTCTACTAGTCTAGTACAAAATCTAGAGAGGTGGATGCTTAGTCTTAGTTGGGCGTGGCCCCACCCTGGACGCGAACGTAGGTTCGTGTCCAGGGTGGGGCCACGCCCAACTAGCTTAGTCTGGCAAAAAAAGGAGAGATTGTTTGCACACTGCTATAATTATAGCACCCACAATATCCGGCCTGATAGGCTAGTACTAGCCTCGATTCCAGGGCGCTCTTCCTATTTAGGCCCACAATATCCGGCCTGATAGGTGGGCGTGTACAGGGCAGGGTTACAAAATGCATCCAAATTTTATTTCTTGCAAACTATCTGGTATTCAGTACAGTATAAGTATTAGTAATAGACAACACTTACAGCATGTTGTGGAGTGTGTCTGTCATCGTCTTGCTTGCCTTGTGCTTGAAAGCAACTAATGGTGAGTGGAAGATAACCATAGATATAAATTATAATTATTATAGTTGAAACAAGGCATTGCTAATTACCTAGTACCTATACCATGCAGGTCAGGCCGAAGACATTCTGATTGGTACGCTCCCCAACTTCCAACACGGCGTAAGAGGTCAGCTGTATCTAAGAGACACAAACACACTCGTCATTCAAAACTTCTTCTACGACGGCCTTGGACCAGGTGGGCTGCATTGCCATAGCAAAGAGCGCGTATGTAGTTCACTATAATTATTATAATTATTATAGGAGATGGTGTATGTGTATTGATAATTATAAACAGCTAACAGATGTCTTTGCAATTAATTATTATTGCCAGTTTGTATAGTTCAATTATAACGAGGTTTTTTTATCAGTTGGGTAAACGATTTGTTTTAACTTGTAGCGATGATTTTTGTGAGTAAAAAATTTCGTTTGCTTCATTACATCATAGGTGTCTATAATTACATGCACTGTATTGCATGCTGTTCCGATAAACCACGCCTGGGAAAATTTTTCATAGATGTCAGCTTGCCCACAAAAATTAGTGTGATGCAGTGAACCTCACTGCTCTGCAAGTGGTGTTTGTAAGGAACGACAAGTACTATGCTACATTGTACATGTATTACTATGCCATTCACTTCTAAACAATGCATGCATTTTATTTCCATGGTGACATCACTGCAGCTACCTTCTTATACTATTTCAAGCCTGGCCAGCAAAGGGGCAGAGATAAAGGGATCATCATTCCCGTGCCGGATGGAGAGTAAGCACTCATCAACTCATACAACATTGCATTCCTCGATTTCCCACAAACTTGTCAATAAGTGTGATCATTATCTAAACATCTTGGGTTTCTATATACCGTATATCTTCTAATTTATCGGACAGAAAAAAATAATTATTTTGGAAATTGTCCGGGTATAATTGGAACAGATTTTTATAGAGCATGCAAAGTGTCCGGAATAATTAGAACAAGCAAGCAGCTGCATGTGAGCTAGCTAAGTTTAATAGAACAGGGTACGACTGAATAGTTACACTAGCTATCTAAAACTAGCTAATCAAAGCTATCTAACTGCAGTACTGTAAGTCTTACTTGCCGTCTATATGATAACTCAACTTTTCAAGGTATTGTCCGGATATTTAGAACAAATGTAATATTAAAGTACTGGAGTGTCCGTTGTATTAGAACAACGAAAATTGCCCAAAAGAGTGTCCGAGGTAATTAGAAGTGTCCGATAAATTAGAAGATATACGGTACTGTCTATCTGTACATGTGTGCCAACAATTCTATTCCCTTGTATTTTTATGGCTTATGTGTTATCTGCAGCCCTCCAGAAGGGAGCTTTGTTAGAAGACGTCGCTATACAGGAGATCAGTTGGTGATTACATTGCCCCAAGGCACAAATGCGTGTGATATTGGAGAGCTGACCATCTGGTGTCGACCGTTTAACGCTTACTTCACAGCCATCACGTTTAATCATGGCACTCTCTTTGTGAGTGTAGGTATACCATAATTATGAGCAGTACAGTTTCTGGTTCCAAGTGGTAATTGCTTCAGTCATGTTTTGATCTCTTTTAGGCCACAACCAGGGCGATCTGATGTTAATTTTCAGCTCTGTTTCTATGCTATAGTATGCATTGTGTGATTACTAGCTGCAATTTGCATTTTCACAGGAGAAGGCTGAACCCGATGAATGTGTCATCAAGGTAGGACTGCATGTACTACAATGTAATTCACAATGCTAAGTCGTCATCTCAAATACCAACCTACTTTTTCACTTGCTGACATATGCTCTCTATTACAGGGAAGAGGAGGAGGTTGGTTATAGACCTACATGTGCAGCCGTTATTATGGTAAGCTAACTTACCATTGCTTACCCTCCCTCCCAGTTTCTTCAACTGAGCCGCCATCAGTTGAGATTACCACTCAAGGTTAGTTGAGGACTCTCTAGCCATGTACGAGATAATTATACGTTTCACAATTGCAGCCCCTACAACTGAAACTGTCACTACAGAAGGTGAGATAATAATAATGTAAGTTGGTTTGCTCGTATCAATAAACCCCCCCCCCCACATTCACAGCACCCCCAAGAGGTGTAGAGATTGGACCATTTCCTGGTAATACGTTCCATGGTATCTCTGGAACTCTCTTTGTACTGGACTCAGAGACACTGCTCATCAAAAACTTCAACTACGACGGCAATGCACCAGGTGAGAGCATTCAACAGTTACTCTGAGACACAGACTGGTGTCAGTACCAGTTGGCTTGGTTTAATTGTACAATTAACGTTGTTTTGTCCACAGGTGCCCTTCTCTACTACTACAGCCCTGGTCAGGTGCCAGACAGGAACGGAGGAGGTTTCACCATACCAGTACCCCGTGGAGAGTGAGTCATACATGTATATACACACACATTTTTACACTATACATACAATTGCACGTGCCGTCGTTGACTACATGTACATCTGTATCTACATGTATGTGTATACTGTACAGTAAACCTGCATTGTGTCTATTATGTGAATGCTATTATATCCTACTAGTGAGAACGGAGGGTTTGTGAATGGGCGTAGCTACACGAACGTGGACTTGTTGGTCCCCCTACCTGAGGGCGTGGACGCATGTGACATTGGCACACTCACAATCTGGTGTGAGCCATTCACTGTCTTTTTTGCAGTCTTCCCCATACCAAGAGAAAACATATTTGTGAGTGAGGCATGAAAATAGCTAAGGAGATCAAGGTAATCTTGGTGATACATTTGATGTACTGTCAGTACTATAATTATATATACTGTACGTAGTCTACAAGTGTGTGGAGGGTGGTTAGTTGGTGCACATGCAGGTATTCTCTCTTCACTTACAGCACTATTTTCTCTCTACTATAATTATAGGTACAAGGAATCGATGAGTGCCAACTAAAGGTAGGTAGATACCTAGGGGCGAGTACATACGTACATGTAGCTACACAGTTTCACACGTACAAGCTTAAAGGGGTTGCAGTTACTGTACTTGTGTACGTACATGTACATTCTTAGGGTGTCTCTACCGTGTACTATATACGGCCTGACAGCTCTCATTCCTATACTCATTTTCCAGCCTAAGTTAGGGACGCTCATACCATTCAAATGTCCTGATGGGAAGTCTGTCGGTTCGGCTGGTGATTGTCAGTTTGACAACTGTGTTGCCCTTGATGACCAGCTACAGCTGTCCTGGACCGTCAGAGATGATCAGAAAATGATAGACTTTAGACTCTGCGGCTGTTTAAGTACCGATCCAAAGTCAGTTGGTGTTATCTTGACACAAAATTAAATCATATTCTATTCGATTGATCCATACAGCCTGAACCAGTACATGGGATTCGGACTCAGTGGCAGTACCAGCCGGACGTTCATGCTTGGGGCAGACCCTGTCATTACTTGGGTTGATGAGACCACTGGACCACATGCAGTCGACTACTTCCTCACCGGCTACTTTCAGGTAGGACAATATAAATGTGTGTGTGCTGCTGAACCTGTGAGGATCATTATGGGATTGAAGTTGTTATTCCAAAACAGCTGTCAGGTTTTGTGCATTTGTGATACATGATAACTTTCCAAGGAGTGTTTTCTTAATTAAAACTCAAGTTATGGCTTAACTAGCACAGCACCATTAACAATCACAAGTGAAGTGAAGACCAATTTATTAGCAATATTTTGCTTCCCCACTCCTGCAGTGCCGAGGTGGTCGCGGTGCATGCCCTGACGAGGACCATTTCAGTGACAGCTGCTCAAATGACATTGTGTCTGTGAGTGGATCCAGACAGGGAGGGCAGCAGTGTGTCATCTATACACGAAACTTCTCTACCAGTGAGTGTGGTTACCAACAGACAATCTGCATGTTACTGTACGCTTGAGGTAATGACCAATGAATAGATACATAAATTATTGCAGGCCTGTATTATGTGAAGTTGATAGTAGTACAAAGCTTTTTGTTAGGATGTACGTGTATAGACTTACATTGTAGGGCTGCTTGGTTTGTAGTGTATGTTTCTGTGTTGTCTGTAAGTGTTCTTAATTGCTCAACTGTAGACTACACTTACTAAAACATTTAGTGTACTATGTCTTCACATAATGCATTATTATGACGTGTAATTGTGTTTGTGTACAGATGATACATGCGATCTTCCCGTTGACCCTGGAAACCAGAACCAGTACATCGTGTGGGGGGTGGGCGGACTCGGAGAGACGGCTTTCCAGCACTTTAAGAGAGCATCAGGTGAACAACACATGCACATGTACACTGAGGCCCATATAAGAAATATTTACAGTGTATCTGATTAGCCAATCTACAGTGTACGAGTTATGTACATTATGTATACCACACCACCACCTCTTTTTCTATGCAGCGACTGACCCGCCCATCCATTTTGGCAGGACACCACAGAACCAGTGTCGCCGTGAAGTCCAGTGCCAACAGTGCAGTGAATCGTTTGAGGCAGCTGTGTTTGAGGCTCTGGAAAATACCACCTTCTCTGTTACCATAGGACCCTCTGGTGCTGACAGAGGCTACGAGGCCATTGCTGGTGAGTGGAGATACAGTTAGTGTTTTCTGTAGGCATGGCTACTAATTCAAGTACTACAGTAAACAACTGATACATGTACTTGTAGAGGAAGAGTTATATATGTAGCTTTATCTGCACTCCACCACCATGAAGCGTGTGTATAGGTTAGAGTCATCCAGTTTCTAGTTTGTCGTGCAGGGCTCATAATTATATTACAGTAGGGGAGTTCTGTGAAGGCGTTTGTTGTTTCGTTATTTTCCTGTTTGGTCAATTAGGTTACATTCGTAGACTCAATCCTGCCCACACTACTGTGTACGTACCACTCCCACGCACACACAGGTCAAGTGGGTTGGGGCATTGCTTACTACATCAATGATACCTTGGTGCCCGAGCTGGTGGTACAGAGAGGCCAGACCTACACGTTCATGGTAGAGGCGGGGAATACCCCTGCTAACCCTGCCAATTACCACCCCCTCTACATCACTGATGACATTCACGGTAGCCGGGTGTTCAAGACACCTGAAGAGAAAAAGGTGATTGTATTCTGCTACAATGACCAGTACACTGTAGTGTTTTTTATATTGGAATTCGTTGTTTTTTCGTGCAGGCTGAGACTGTGTTTGCTGGTTTTGATGAAAATGACAACGTTACTGCAGGTATGACTTGAAACGGAAATTGGAGCCTTGATCCCCTTTAATCAATTATTCCCTGTACAGCTGGTAGACTGTGTGCATGCACAGAGGGTGCCGAGGCTGCCAGGGTGAGGGAGAGTTGTGGGAGTCGCCAGGATTATGAAGAGAGCCTGGAGTGCAGCTGTCGAGATGGGGAGCCAGCTATCCTAATATGGACCCCTGACGCAGACACTCCAGATATTGTCTATTATCAGGTGTGAGAGCTGGTGCTCGAGGCTAATTTTGAGGGAGCACTACAATTATTTCAGTTTATAATTATTGTCTAGAAGATATAATTATATTTTGTAGATTTAGGAGAGCTCGTTTGGCATAGGCTGCATGTTTAGACCAAGTTTTAGATAGGCTCAAATTACTATTTTGTGTGCGGAGAACGAAGGGTATAGACTTGCTATTGGTGGACACAGTACATCATAAATATGTCATCTAGACTGGGTAATTGTTTGACTCTACAGTGTGCCATTCACCTCAACCTGGGATGGAGGATTCGTGTACAAAACCCCATAGGTGGGCAAATGATAATTATGTGACCAATCACTACCCTAATATCTCCCCTAGATCCATGTGGCTCAATTAATTGCCCCTCTAATGCTCAGTGTAAAGTGTTCACTCCTCCATTTATTGGGGATATAATTCGAGGAACTGAAGAAGGGTTCTGTGACCCCTCATGTGAGCTTGATAATGGCGGGTGTAGTGAGGAGGAGGAGTGCCGGCTAGTAGCGCCAGCGTGCATACCTGACAGGCCCTGCCCTTTCTTTGTCAACTGTCTCCTCAAAGGTGAGAACTTTCTGAAAGAGTTAGGTACATGAGCTAGCCAAATTTTGGGGTAATCAGATTTAACCTAGTATCAGGAAACGTACAGCCACGTGTACATGTCATGTAGTTAGATTCCTCCAGCCATGAAATTGTATACAGAAATTCTTTTTACAGCTGGGTTGGTTTGCAGTGAGCCTATAGTTGCTCTAATATCTGCTTTTTCAATTTTCAGATCCGTGTAGGAATTCTGAGTGTCCATCCCATGCCAAGTGTGAGGTGTTTGACAATATCTTCACTCGAGAAGCTTTCTGTGCGCCCTCTTGTGAAGTCGACAATGGCGGATGTGAGGAAGAGGAGGTCTGCAGTTTGAACCAAGTACAATGTGTGCGAGCCCCCTGTCCACCCGTTGTCGAATGTCTGGCTCCAACCACGCCCACTGAAGCCATGACAACACAGACCCCAGGTACCAAATTTGTTGTGGTATATTTGGTTGAAGCTTTCTCTTATGATTATGTGTACATTAAGCACTTTATATCTACATGTACCTGTACGTGTACAGTTGTGTACGTACGTACATTATATTGCTCCTTAGTTAATATACATGACCTTCCTATATTTTGACCCCCCCTCCCTCCCCAAAGACCCGTGCTCATCTTTTGAGTGTTCGTCCCACGCCCAGTGTCGAGTGTTCCAGACTGGTCAGGCATACTGTGACCCTTCCTGCTCGGTGGACAACGGTGGTTGTGAGGAGGACGAGACATGTCAATTGTTAGCCACACCTTGTGCTGCTCCTCCTCTGAACCGCCCCCCCTCACCTTGCCCTCTGGTGGTGGTTTGTACCCCTGTGACTACACCCTCTCCTGAAGTGACCTTGCCCACTGAAGCAGTCACCACCATCCCTGCACTAGGTCAGTAAAGTCAAGAGAAATGGGTTGGTCTGTACACTCTAACTCTTAAGATTATCGTCTGATAGTAGTGTGTAGTTACCATTGGAGATGGCACTTTTCCTCTTGATAACAAATTGCAGCTGAATGGGTTTGGCATCGCCCATGTAGTCCATCTATTGTCGATTGTGGCACATCTGGCAGAAATTATAGCCTCCTCTTTCATTGTGTACAGTTAATAATTATACCTACATGTACGTGTACTGTAAAGCTCTATGTGGGTATTTATTTGAGCGTGTCCCGCACAGATCCCTGTGACCAGTTGAGCTGTCCCTCCCACGCTACATGCGAGAAGTTTATAGTGCCGTTCAGTGGCTCCTACACTGCCTTCTGCCTACCGTCCTGTGACATGGAGAACGGGGGGTGTGCTGAGGAGGAAATATGTTCTCTGGTGGAGCAAATTCTATGCCCTGCTGATGCACCCTGTCCGCCTACTGTGAGGTGTTCTCCTAAAGGTAATAAAGAGGAATGCACCTGCTTGTTAGAAGAGACCTACATGTACAGTATATACACCATAATTATGTAGAGCCTGTGGAGCGTTTGGATAAATTGGGTAAAACCGTTATCTTATATTTATCTATCGTGATTGTATGTACGTACATGCATGTACTATAATTCTACATGACCTTTCTATTTTGACCCCCCCTCCCCCCAAAGACCCGTGCTCATCTTTTGAGTGCCCGTCCCACGCTCAGTGTCGAGTGTTCCAGACTGGTCAGGCATATTGTGACCCTTCCTGCTCTGTGGACAATGGTGGCTGTGAGGAGGACGAGACGTGTCAATTGTTGGCCACACCTTGTGCTGCTCCCCCTCTGGACCGACCCCCTTCACCCTGCCCCCTGGTGGTGGTTTGTACCCCTGTAACCACACCCACTCCTGAAGTGACCTTGCCCACTGAAGCAGTCACCACACCTGAACCAGGTCAGAAATTATAGCCTCCTCTTTCATTGTGTACAGTTAATAATTATACCTACATGTACATGTACTGTATAAGCTCTATGTGGGTATTTATTCGAGCGTGTCCCGCACAGATCCCTGTGACCAGTTGAGCTGTCCCTCCCACGCTACATGCGAGAAGTTTATAGTGCCGTTCAGTGGCTCCTACACTGCCTTCTGCCTACCGTCCTGTGACATGGAGAACGGGGGGTGTGCTGAGGAGGAAATATGTTCTCTGGTGGAGCAAATTCTATGCCCTGCTGATGCACCCTGTCCCCCTACTGTGAGGTGTTCTCCTAAAGGTAATAAAGAGGAATGCACCTGCTTGTTAGAAGAGACCTACATGTACAGTATATACACCATAATTATGTAGAGCCTGTGGAGTGTTTGGATAAATTGGGTAAAACCGTTATCTTATATTTATCTATCGTGATTGTATGTACGTACATGCATGTACTATAATTCTACATGACCTTTCTATTTTGACCCCCCCTCCCCCCAAAGACCCGTGCTCATCTTTTGAGTGCCCGTCCCACACTCAGTGTCGAGTGTTCCAGACTGGTCAGGCATACTGTGACCCTTCCTGCTCTGTGGACAATGGTGGCTGTGAGGAGGACGAGACGTGTCAATTGTTGGCCACACCTTGTGCTGCTCCCCCTCTGGACCGACCTCCTTCACCCTGCCCCCCGGTGGTGGTTTGTACCCCTGTGACTACACCTACTCCTGGAGCGACCTTGCCCACTGAAGCAGTCACCACACCTGAACCAGGTCAGAAAATATAGCTTTGAAACATCTTCCATTATGTGTATAGTATATGTGGATATTTATTCGAATGTGCCCGCACAGATCCCTGTGACCAGTTGAGCTGTCCCTCCCACGCTACATGCGAAAAGGTTTTAATACAGTTTATATCGCCATCCGGCTTCTACGCTGCCTTCTGTCTACCATCCTGTGACATGGAGAACGGGGGGTGTGCTGAGGAGGAGATATGTTCTCTGGTGGAGCAAATATGCCCTGCTGATGCACCCTGTCCACCTACTGTGAGGTGTTCTCCTAAAGGTAAGAGGGCTGCACCTATAGTACTAACAGCCTGTTACGTAGTTATAATATACCTGTTTGTATACATGTTATGTAGAGAATTTGTGTGCTCTAAAAATTATATCCTCCACAGATCCATGTGGCTCAATTGAGTGCTCCGCTAATGCTCAGTGTAAAGTGTTCACTCCTCCTTTTGGTGAGAAATTTGGAGGAATTGAAGAAGGGTTCTGTGACCCCTCATGTGAGCTTGATAATGGCGGGTGTAGTGAGGAGGAGGAGTGCCGGCTAGTAGCGCCAGCGTGCATACCTGACAGGCCCTGCCCTTTCTTTGTCAACTGTCTCCCCAAAGGTGAGAACTTTCTGAAAGAGCTTATAGTGCATAAGCTAGTTTCAACTCACCAAATTTCCCCTGCCAAATGTTTGGTGTTCAGATTTAACCTACTATCAGGCAACGTACAGCTACAATGTACATGTGTAGATTCCTCTTCTAATATTTGATACATGTAGCCATGCATGCAGCCATGAAATTGTTTACATATAATTATCCAGACACATTCTTTTTATAGCTGGGTTGGTTTGCTCACCCTATAGTTGCTGTAGAATCTGCTTTTTCAATTTTCAGATCCGTGTAGGAATTCTGAGTGTCCATCGCATGCCAAGTGTGAGGTGTTTGACAGTATCTTCTCTCGAGAAGCTTTCTGTGCTCCCTCTTGTGAAGTCGACAATGGCGGATGTGAGGAAGAGGAGGTCTGCAGTTTGAACCAAGTACAATGTGTGCGAGCCCCCTGTCCACCCATTGTCGAATGTCTGGCTCCAACCACGCCCACTGAAGCCATGACAACACAGCCCCCAGGTACCAAATTTTGTGACAAATTTGCTTTCTCTTAATTATGATTATAAACACTTCATATCTAAATGTATGTACCTACATTATATTGCTCTGTAGTAAATATACATGACCTTCTATTTTGTTACCCACCCCCCCCCCCAGACCCGTGCTCGTCTTTTGAGTGTTCGTCCCACGCCCAGTGTCGAGTGTTCCAGACTGGTCAGGCATACTGTGACCCTTCCTGCTCCGTAGACAATGGTGGCTGTGAAGAGGACGAGACGTGTCAATTGTTGGCCACTCCTTGTGCTGCTCCTCCTCTGGACCAACCCCCCTCACCCTGCCCCCTAGTGGTGGTTTGTACCCCTGTAACCACACCCACTCCTGAAGTTACCGTTCCCACTGAAGCAGTCACCACACCTAAACCAAGTGAGGATTGCAGCCAGCTTCACCAAATTTTTGTGACAAATTTGCTTTTCTTAATTATGATTATAAACACTTCATATTAAATGTATGTACCTACATTATATTGCTCTGTAGTAAATATACATGACCTTTTATTTTGTTACCCGCCCCCCCCCCCAGACCCGTGCTTGTCTTTTGAGTGTTCGTCCCACGCCCAGTGTCGAGTGTTCCAGACTGGTCAGGCATACTGTGACCCTTCCTGCTCCGTAGACAATGGTGGCTGTGAAGAGGACGAGACGTGTCAATTGTTGGCCACTCCTTGTGCTGCTCCTCCTCTGGACCGACCCCCCTCACCCTGCCCCCTAGTGGTGGTTTGTACCCCTGTGACCACACCCACTCCTGAAGTTACTGTTCCCACTGATGAAGCAGTCACCACACCTAAACCAAGTGAGGATTGCAGCCAGCTTCGACCCATAAAATTGATAGCCTTAATTTAGTGTTTCTTGGCCATATCCCTGTGACCAGTTTAGCTGTCCCTCCCGCGCCGATTACTTTCATTAGCCCTAAATTTCAATGCTATAATACGTGTAACCTACTCTATCGAAATTACGCCCACCCTAATTGCATGCTACAAAGCAGCTACAGGTGGGTTGGGTTTAATTTCGAAAGCAGTGGTTTTGCCTCGAAATTAAGCCCTCTCTGAGTCTTGCGTCTGAGGCCTGCCAGCTCTTGAAATACAATGAATACATCAATATACATAAAGAGTCAAGATTCTGCATCATTCCTTAATTGTCACTTTCAGAGTCTTCAATAGAGATTCAGAGAAGTGTGTCCTTGTCTCTGTCTCTTACATGTGTGTATACTTGTAAATAGGAGTAAGTATTGGATCTACAGATGTAGCTATATTCAGCTAACCAGCTTACACAATAAAAACCTTTTCTTGGCAACTGCTCACTGTCACTTCCTGGTGTGCGTATTCTCGAGACAAATTAGCCTATGCAAGAACTTTCACTCAAAAGTAGGGGTGGGCGTAATCTCGGTAGAGTACAGTATTTGAACCTGTCTGTCTCAACTATATCTATTGTTCACGTGCACTTGACTTACAGATCCTTGTAGTACAGTGAGATGTGAAGCCGGCTACAGCTGTGAAGTGTATGAGCCAACCAATGAGGCGTATTGCGAGCCGTCATGTGGCCTGTCCAACGGTGGGTGCTCCCTGGGAACCCACTGCATTCTTCGACTGGACCCAGAATGCAAGGATGGGCCATGTCCATCGCTAAGGAGTTGTTGTCTTTACCCACGCTGTGACATGGACTACTGTAGCAACAAGGCAACGAGGAGAAGCCTGTGTACCAAGTGAGAAGAATATAACCCATAGCCTTATCCCCTCCACCAATGTTTAGTGTTACTGTCCCAAAATTTAAACTTAGGAGGTCAGGAGGTCAGGCAGTTGAGGTGATTATTTTGAAAGTGATAGCTATAGTTACATGATTATTACACGTATAGTAATACCTGTCAGGGCTTTGGGGGCACTCACCCCCATTGAAAACACAACATTTGGCCACAACAAACCCTGCAGAAATTCCCAACCAAACAAAAGAGATGTTATTCTTCTACTTTTTCTGTTCTTCTGAGTAACTATCTGTTCTGTAAGTATGTACAGAGGGCGATTAAATTCGAGAGGCTCATGTTGTTCATGCTTCTTTGTAGCCGTAATTCATCGTATAGGCACAGTATTTTACGACAGAACTCTGCTACATTTCCATAATTCTGTATATCTGTGACTGTACTGGAATACTCAACGGTACAGACAGAGCTCCTCTCAAGAATTTGCCTGTCCAAGCTGCTTTTTACTGGTTGGAGGGGTCTCACTAACTATATTGCTGCTACCTTGTTGTGGCTGTTCCACTAGCCATTGCTAATACATGGAGATCAGTAGCTAGTTATAGCCTAGTACTAGCTAAAAGCATGGGCTGGAGGAAATAAAGAACAAAACATTGACCGAAACGCGGATCAGCAATGCTATTTACGTAGCGTTTCTCATCCCTCTCCCTTCTTATATCCTATGGTTACGATCGATGCCAAAAGTCAAGTCTAGGCTGTAAGTAAGTCAGCAGAGCCTTGCAGCTCTCTTCTCACTCTTGCAGTTACCAATAGCTACAGACTCTCTAAAAAGGCATTCTAAGTAAGCAAAACTAGGCATAACTCGAGAACAAAGCATTATTTTGCAGTTTCAATCCATGACTAGAAGCCTATAGAAACTCTCACTTGCACTTCATTGATCTTTGAGCAGCTGTAGCAGTCTACACACACACACACACACACACACACAAACCCACTCCCGTATACCTCGCTTGTGCATGCGCACCGAGGTGATAATAACCAATGCAGTAGTCCAGGAATAGACATACCAAATTTAGCAAACTTATAACAGTGTAGGTTTTAATCATACACCGATCACCGGTCAATGCATCTAGTGAGTCTATGCATATACAATTATATAGTGCGTGGTTTTAGCACCAGGTCATATCACTTAAATCAAACTTTTAATAAGGGGCATGCATGTGTATCTTTGTGTTATAATTATCGTTGGAAAGCTCTCGTTCCACAATACAGGTAAAGTATAGTACCTGAAAATGTGCCATGTGCTACTTCAGACAAAAATGGCATGCTATATATAATGTAATGGATATCCGGTTTGTCCTCCCCCCCCCCCCCCCATTATTCTCAAACTTTGGCTTTTGCACGCTGGCAATTATTCTGGATGAAGGCCTGCCCGTCCTGTGCTTTGTAGTATTGCATCAATTCAATCTCCCTGCAGTGTGTATGGGTCACGATGTGGCGATGAAGAATGTCCAGTCACGTTTTGTCATGCTTGTTACTTCTCACCTGTTGACCAACCGTTTCCGGGGAACTGTGAAACTTGTGGAGACTACACTGTCATTAACCGATGTACTAAAAAATGGGCTATTTGCACAAGAAGAGCTCATTTCAAGGCTTATGGAGAGGTGAGGTTGTACATGTACATGTACATGTCGTAGTAAAAGAATGATCTAGCTCCCTCTTCATGGTCCTAATAATTTGGAGGCTTCACCATACACTTTAATTATGGAACCGAATTAACAATTTAGCGAAACTTACTCATATGCAGAGGTATAAATAACACATCTGGATTGTCCTGACAAGTTGTCCTACATTTTGTTCTGCCATCAGGTGATATTGATCGGACACTAAACTACTCATGCAATGTCCTTAGTAATCTCTATAAAAAAGGAGGGTTTATGGAAGGTAAAGTAATGCTTAGATAATAAAATAGAAGCTTACCTAGTCGTCTTGTCACTCAGCTACGTATAGCTATATAAATAATTATCTAGGCCTCCTCTTGTGCAATACACAAAGACACATGGCTGTTATGAGATCATTATTTTAGTGCGCATGCGCATCATAACTATGACCTTTGGCCTTCAATCTTTGCATGCCAGGACACTATGACCGAGCAAGTAGCTAAATTGCCGGTCAAATAGGCTAATTGCTCGGAAATTGACCGAGATCGACTGTTATTTATACCTTTGATATGTATACTGTACTCAGTTATACTTACACCCAAATCACATGACAACACCCCCCCCCCAGCCATGGCCTAATAAATCTCAAAGGATTGTTGCCGATTTCCGCTGTTACAGTCCCCCATGTCAGTGAACATTCATAAAACTACTTTTATTAAAAAGGAGAAAGGCTCTGTATATATAATATAGCTATACTGAATTCATTATTATTTTTTGTATTTCAGCCTTGTAAAAATGTTCTATCAACAGCACACAGATCAGACTGAGTGTTATAGCCTAAGAATGTCGTTAGACAAATCATAACAGTATAGTTCACTTCACTGACAAAGGGTATAGTTTGAGCGTATAAATTATATAGGTTCACTGCTGTACGTTATAAAGTCACACAGTGGCTATAATTATTATATATAGTTAGTGCTGATCACATGATCTCCAGCCAATCAGCTTATCTGAAAGTAGTCAGGTGACCATGGATTAAATAACTTAATCCACACTTAAGTGTGCTTTAAGTTGATTTGTTAATGCACACTTTTATCAAACAATCATAATACAAGCAGATTGAATTTGAATGTCATCATAATTATAATAATAATACAAGCAGATTGAATACGTACACAAGCAAAGCTGAAAAGTATTAGAAAGTTGAATGTTATTGTTTTGACTTGTTTTATGTGTACCGAATTGCTGACTTGACCATAGCATCACTTTTTCGTCTGGAGAAATAGGCTCAGCTTGCTTCAAAGATGTACGTACCTGTACCTAAGCCAGATCCATATAATCGTTTCATCAAAGGTGCTTCGAATATCATAGTGTTCCAAAAGAGCAAACCAGATACTCATTGCCATATAGTTTGCGCACAGAATTTCCCATCCAGTAAGCCAGATCAACTGGAGGCATATCCAGTAGTGGGATCGGGACTGTACTGTTGGTCAGTAGGAGAAATAAGTCGAGAACATGCCCAGTCAGTCCAGATAGCTTTAGATCGTATCTCCTTCTTCTTTGCATCAGTTGCTGGATCTACAAACCTATTAAAACTTGCTTTACGTCTAGCTAGCTAGCTAGCCACCAGCAACTGATTTAAAATGTAGCTAGATCTAGCTGCCACGAGGCTAGAGCTCACGTGACAGCACTAAATCCTTTAGAACACATCTAGCCAAGTCACGTGTTTTAATGCTGGTGCACTCGGATGGCCTCTCGGTTACGTAATGCACTCGGCTGCGCCTCGAGCACCACGTTAACCTCGAGGCCATCCTCGGCACGCATTAAAACACTTAATCTTGGCTAGATGTGTTCTAAATAATACCTATATATAGTCAGTGATTATGAGTTTGTCCACGAGTAGAACACATGCACTGCATGAGGAGACTCAGGAGAGGCACTCTTTACACAATTATTGTATCAGGAAAAAAAGCAGAGAGTGCAACTTCTTTGAAACCAGATCCACAACCGGTATACAGGGTTTTATCTAGGAAGGGGCAGGGGTGAACCTTCCCCCCCCTCCCCGGGCCAAATGCTCAGCTTCCCCCCAAATGTTGTAGAATAATGACATCATCACATTAGTACTGTCACTAATGTGCGTATACAGTGTGTGGTCAACAGACATGGGAGTGGTCAAACATTTTGCAGCTTGCTTAGGCGCGCCCAAACCTTCCCCCCCCCCCCCAAACTTTTAATCCTAGATGAAACTCTGGTATACATAATTTTACAGTGGAGTCCCTCTTAACGGCCACCTCTGAAGAAAAGCCAGGCACCCATGCAGGTCCCAAAGGAATTAGCAGTTACTATTAATTGGGATAGTATACATGTACGTGTATAACCATTCACAAAATCTCTGCTGCATTTCACTGATGACAATAAATGAGTGATCTGTGAAAAAAAACAAATAAACACAATAAACACAATTATAGCTAGTCAACATTAGGTTGGGATAGGGGTTGAGATCTTGCTAGAGCCTTCTACAAGTTCTGTAGGAGTAGACCATGCAGTTACATGTACGTCCAATTTATTATCTGGAGCATGAGGAAGCAGTGAAGATTATAGTATAAATGTATACACAAATTGAAAATACCACGCTATAGTTACCATAATTATATAGTGAATAATTACATCTACAAAACCCTTTTAGATGCGAATCCCCCCATATAATTATACTGTGTAAGCATGCACAGTATGTATGCCATCATTATACCTCGCTGCTGTTCTCCCTGGGAACAAACTGATTATGGTGGGAGGGTTTGGTGCACCGAGAAAGTGTAAAATAGCTATAATTATAGCTAGTGCCTAACTTCATACATTTATTTATATTGTAGCAGTACATGCATCCCGTATCCCATATACAAAGCTAATACCATAAAAGATTGGATATAATTATGATGTTGAAAGATATCAGCATGATAGCATACTTGGTTGCATTAAATCATAGATAAACGAACAGAAAGGGATTGGAAACGCCTATCTGGCCCACGTAATAGAGGCTAGTTACGGTCACATGACAGGAAGCTCTAAAAGTAACTCTTCTTCCACTGCAAGCCCATAGCGACGACCCGTAGGAACAGCATCTAGAATCTGTAAAATTAAGTTGGACTGTTTATAGACTGTAATAGAGGTTCAACTCTGGTGGAGCATGCTACTGTTTACATCCCTGAAGAAGAAGATGCATCTGCTGAACTTATGATGAGAGGATCTGTTGTTGTGTTGTGTCCACTTGTTAGATCTAATAATTGTCCAACTTGTTAGATCTAGTTACACTAGTACAATTTTGCTCGGAAGCAAGAAGTAAAGTGTATTAAACGTAGAGAGACACTGCAACATCAGATATAATTTTTAATTGTTTTGTAAAATTAATTGTATAATAAATAAATCGATTATAAATTATTATTATTGTATAATACATTGTTGTAACATTGTACAACAATTTATTCCTGGGTCTCTGGGAGAAGCTTGTCATTGATAACTCCTCTGAATCACAAAATTAACACAATACGTACAAACATGACATGTTAAAATCATTACAAAGTATATACACACACAGCGTCAAAAATGTATGTAATGAAAGGTATACATGGCTCATATCCAGGTATTAAAGCAATACCAAAAATAAATGTCATATTCCTATTCTACTATGCATAAACAATTAGAAAACACATTAAACGCTACTCACGCTAACTTAGAAGTCACTGTGGAGGAACGGTAACATGATAGAGAAAATTTACTACAAGTAGTTACCAATTATTATTTTTATAATAGAATGCCAGCATTGATGGCTATTCCCATTCTATTGAATAAGAGCTTTCATATAATACAGCATTCAGTAAGTAATAGACTTGCAAAAGTGAGATATAGGAACAAAACCTTAAAATGTAGCTGTTTTGAGCACAAATCCAAGCACAACTGCCAGTGAGCGTACTGGAGCATCAGTTGGAGCTATCTGGGAAACCATGTGGATGCTAGAATTTCAGTGCATACCTGGATTTCCCCCTGTAGAAATCGGCTAAAGAGAAAAGTGGGCAGAGCTCAACCAGTGCATAGATTCTGGAGCGTAACAAGCCTATTCTGAGGGTGTGACGGCACACGTTGAGATTGTAATGGATCACGTGAGGCGTTTCCAATCCCTTTCTGTTCGTTTATCTATGATTAAATGAAGGGTACTATAATTAATATTGTACTAAGCCGCTTACACACTGATCGAGGATGTGACTGTCTGCATACATGTCTAGATACTTTCCTTTGCACACACCCTAATATGATTGTAGATCTACAAAGTTTCAGCATCCGGCTATACATAGCTAGGCTACCATAGCTAATTACAGCCATAGTGACCATTTTAAATAATAGTTAGACACTGTTTTGGAGGTGTCTATGGGATTTAGAAGCCCAAAGGCACTGATTTAGTATCCAAAGCGTAGCGAGGGTACTACAAGTGGCTGAGGGCTTCTAAATCACATGGACACCGACAAAACAGTGTCTAACTCATTTAGATACTAGTGCGCATGCGCAAATTAACCGCTTGACTACAATACAATTACTTGACAACGGAATACTAGGTATACTAAGTAAGTTGCAGGTATACTAAGTCCCATAGAATACTAGCCTCCTTCACCGGCCTTCATAGAAAAGAAGGCCTGCTATCGACTGCTTGCGCATGCGCCAAATTATTGGATATTTTTTCCCGTAAAATTTCCTATAATACTGGATTCATCAGAGAAAATATCTTAAAAGTCATACACAGAGCTATATAGCTAGCTAGCTAGAGACAGAGCTGTGTAGGTTTGTTGTACAGCTATTTTCTTCTGATAGAATCAGTAGCAGTAGTATAGTAGACTTTCACCAAAGCAAATGGGCGTGGCCTGTCCATATAAGCTCTTGTCAGCTTTCACTCCGTTCAGACGATTGTCATCCACACTGTTGCAGGCTGTAAGTGTTTGTTAACATAGCAGGCTAAGGGTAGCTATCAGAGAATGCTATCCGATGGGCTAGAAACCTTCAATCGAACTTTCTATCTACTTCCTTCAATCCACTTCCGTTTGTTGTGATGTCATAGTTTTACTGAGCATATACGATGTTATCCAAAGCCCCCAGATACCGGGGGGATATTAGCGCATGCGCAAGCAGTCGATACCAGGCAGAAGTGGAAAGTGCAGCCTGGGATCGAGGCTAATAGAATACCTGCTCTGAGCACTTTTCCCATGTACTTCCCATGTAGATCTTATCTACTAGTGTCTATAATGTCTATAATTTTATAGATACTTTCTTTTGCAACTACACACGTAGTCACGCACCCTTATGTATGATTGTACTGCATGTTATAGTTGTAAAACAGTATCCTTGCATAGTAACCATATATTAATGGAGAACTCAATAGATTATGTGACCACTTCGACAATACATGGATTTCAATGTAGCTAACTGTAATCATGGAAGTAAGTTCAAACTTATTTTTGTCCAGTGTGTAATCAGGTTTGTTAACTACAACACAGTATACCTTTAGACGTAACAGTTATTTACTACTCAATAGTCTTCCAATGTCTGTAATGCCTTCACATTCGGTATACTGATGGTGCGGAGGTGAATTTCCAGGACAGTTATTTCTAATGTCCTAGGGAGAGTTGTTATGTAGTACATATCATGTCGAAAGCTAACCCACCAAAACTATATACCATACCGGCGCAAATCGGTGGGCGTATTTTCACAAGATTACGAATATGATCACACCAAATCATGGATGGGGGTGTAGTGTATGTGTAACAGTAAAATTGTTAAATTGTTGTAGGGGGTGAAATGTAACCAATGAAGTTTATTTTCAGAGTAGAAAAGGTTTCAACATTAACTGTGATGACATAAGATAAACAATGTATATATAGTCGTAGCTTTATTGTATGTGTATAAGATGAATGCCTGCATGAAATAAAAGTGCCAGTAACGTACCTTTTGTAGCTAAGAGTGTGAAGTATAGCCTTCAAAATGTGGATGAGGTGTTTCAATTCAAAGGCAGCTGCTCTTGTCCTATTGTGGTCTCTGTGTTCGTGCATTTCACTATGGTCCACTGATGCGATGATGCATCCTGTCTACCACGGACTGAGGATGAAGCTAAATGATACTTTGCTGTTTGTTACAACCAGTTCCATTCCATTGGTGGTGCTTGTGATTTCAATTCCTCTATCCGGATGGCTTGCTGACTCACGATTCGGGAATTTTAAGGTATTCAAAGCTGGTGCTATTTTGATGTTTGTGGGGAGTATTTTGGTTAGCATTTGTACGTTGGCAGTTATAAATCAACCAATAAAAAGCCAAGCATCTCTGATTATCAGTGCAACTCTCGGTCCATTCTCAAACTTTATTAGCTTCATTGGTGGAGGCGCTTGTTTGGTGACAGTGTTTCAGCTTGGTTTGGATCAAATGCCTGATGCATCTTCACAGAATATTATGAGCTACATTGCTTGGTATTGCATAACTCTCTTCTTTGGGTTTTGGATGAGTAACATGGTGTGCGAGGTTTTAACGAATTGCACTAATTATACTTTAACCATGCAAATAGCTGGTCTTTTTCCAGTATTGTGCATGTGTGTAGTGCTCGTCTCACTATTCATGTTCAGTGAAAAATGGTTGATTATTGAGCCAAAATCATCGCGTTCGCTGAGTAGCATCTTTAATATTCTTAAGTTTGCAGCCAAACACAAGTCTCCCATCCATCGCAGTGCCCTAACTTACTGGGAGGAGAAGATACCTTCTAGAATAGACCTTGCAAAATCAAGGTACGGTGGACCCTTTACACTGGAGCAAGTGGAAGATGTAAAGATTATTCTGCGACTTCTGGTTGCTTTTATCCCCATATGGATCACTGCTTTTGGTATAAGTGTGTATGGCTCAATGTTTCTGCTAACGAACCCACTTCACATTCCAGAACTTGAAAATGTTTCCACTTGTACAAACCATGTTTTCTCAAAATTCACATACAACCCTTGGTGGTGTAGCGTTATAACTGTATTGTTCTTTGAGGTTGGGGTAACTCCTTGCCTGGGAAACAGATTTCATTTGAGTATCCTGAAAAAATTGGGTATATTACTCTTTGTCCTCGCTTTACTCAGCATTACCTATTCTGTGATTGGTTTGTTGCACCCAGATACTGAACTGTCAGTATGGGCATTCATTGTGTACACCGCTCTATCAAATTCTTCTATTGCACTTGTAATTGAGTGTGCCATTGAGTTTGTGTGTGCTCAATCTCCATACAGTATGAGAGGACTGATGACAGGCTTTGTTACCTTTACCATAATCGTATTTTTGGCTTTCGGTTACACTCTGAGTTGGGCATTCACGCATCTTTGCTTTTCACGGTACTGTGCTATCAGTCAATATTCCACCGGAGCACTGTTGAGTATTGTTGGGCTCCTTCTTCATCTTGTTGTCATTCGTTGGTACAAGCATCGGGTGAGGGACGAAGAATACAACCTGCACCATCAAGTGGAGCAAATTTATGAAAAATATGTTGCACATAATCGATCAATTTAACTATAATAATGATTATGTACATGTATATATACATTGTTGTGTACATCTTCATCACTCCATGTATATGAATGCAGAGATGAACCATGCAGAAACCAGATTCTGCATGCCCATATAACCACTTGCGGATGTAAAACTGGCTAAGTGAGTCTACCGCCTGGTATAACGTAGTCGGCACTCTAAATAGATTCCAGTGGCAGTTGAGGCTGATGATGTATTTTCACCGTTCTTGTAATTAATGTTGTGGGGAATTTCGTGGTGCCTTTACTGGACTTTTTACGGTACTTCCAGTGCAGGGCACCATTTATGACGTATGCTTTAAAGCGTCAATAGGGTTCATGGAATCCCATCTATATAGTGGATAATATTGAAATGTTAGTTGCAATTATCGATTTCCTTTGAAGCAATCGATCGTTGGAATCGATTTCCTTTGAAGCAATCGATCGTTGGAATCGATTCCCACATTCCATTACTTTAGTGGAATCGATTAGCACAATCAATCGTTGGAATCAATTGTCACAATCGGATGGATCAATTACCACTTGACCCTAACTGGCAAGGCTATGAAATTGCAGTCTAAAATACACTTTGTTTGTACACTAGCATAACAAATTGAAAATAACAAATTCTGATTGCCACTGATATTTTGTATAACAAACATCAAATGTGCACAGGATCAGTTTCAATCATGTACAAAGTAGCTGTCAGCTATAGCCAAGCCAATGCATGATTGAGAAGGTACATGCATGAGAGTTGTATATTTTCAGTAATTGTTACAGATGCTTCTCCCTCTTCTACTCTCCCTGGCTCTTACCTCACCTGCCAACTGCTGGACCAATGGAACGACTGTCGAGTATTGGGTGAGACCAGACACAATGTCGGAGTGCCCCCACTCCATACCACAACACCAGTGTGTCACTATAACAGATCTGGTGACTAATTCGACAGACACAAGCATCAATGGTGGTATGAGCATCAATGTCTTCTTCTTAGCTGGGACTCATGTTTCAAAAACTAAAGGTTGGATTGTTGTCGGAAATCCTTATACAGATGGGAATGTGTCAGCAAATTTTACAACAGATAGACAAAACCAACAAAAGGTAATAATAGTTGATTGTGAGTCAGGTTCCCCAATAAGCTTTGTATTTCTTCAACTTCAAGCTTTAAGTTTGAAAAGTATTAAACTACAAAATTGTGGCTTTAAAGTATCATTCAAGAAACAGTTTAATGGTATGAAGTATCTGAATGAAAGCATATCATCAGTACTGATCGTAAACGTACCAAAGCTGCTAGTTGCTGACATCACTATCACTAGCAGTAGAGGAGCTGGCATGATCATTATTCTAACAGACTGCCACAATAGCAACATGGTAATGCTAAACGAAATCGTTATAAACGGTAGCAAGCACACTGGAAATACTATGTTTGGAGGCAACTTGCATTTAATGATGTTTAGTGTGTTACAAGAAAATACACTTCGAAAACACACAAATATCTTAATAGCAAATTCTATATTCTTGAATGGAATCGGTTTGTGTTCACCAAGACCTACAGAATTCGAATGTTCGTCTGGTGGTCTAACATTTCTTCTGACACAGGAAAACTTTCCTGGTATAACTATAGTGATTAACAGATGCAAATTTATCAACAATAAAGCTCAAAGTGGTGGTGGGGTCAAATTGTCAGGTCAATTGAGACAGAACACTCGCATTCATATCAAAGAATCAATATTTTCAAGGAATACAGCCATATTAAACGGTGGTGGCATTGCAATGGTAATAAATAATTTCAGATCAAGTTTGAAAATATCTGAATCCGTGTTCAGTTATAACACAGCTGAATTTAATGGTGGTGCAACATACACTTCATTACGTACACATTTTTCTTACAACAAATGCACTTTCATAGGCAATGAAGCTAGATTTGGAGCAGCTGTCTATTCAAACCAATGCTATCCAGCAATAACCAATTGTACATTTAAACATAACACATGCAGAATAAATACAGCTCTAACAGACATGGAGATTGATGAAACTGGTACTATTGATGTCAGAGAAGGAATATCTCTACTCATAGAAAATGTAAAAATTACGAACAATGATTGTAGGGGCATTTATCTTTATGAAACAGGATTAAATCTGTTTGGAAAAAGCCTACTTAAAGGTAACCATGCTCGGCAATCAGATGGTGGGGCTATACTGTTTGATTGTTTAGTCTCTTTTACAACTTTTGCTGTATTTTATACTGAATCAAATGCTACCCTTAGTATAATAAATAACACAGCAGATGGTTATGGTGGCGGTGTTGCAATTCGTCGTAATTGTGGCGGAACTGGAATCTGTTTCTTTAAAATTGAACCACCAACAAACAAAATAACAATTAGTATGAAACACAACCTAGCAACGAAAGGAGGTGATGCAATTTATGGAGGAGACCTAGAATACTGCAATTTATGGGATATACTCGATATCACAGAGAGAAATACATCATCAGCTGTTTCCTCTCTTCCGTACCAGGTCTGTATTTGCTCTGATGACTTCCCACAAAAACACACTTGTTCACACTCCATGCAATTACACGCTTATCCAGGACAAAGGTTCCAAGTTCCACTAGTTTGTGTTGGCCAGTACAACTATTCCTCTCCTTGCAAACTACAAGCACATTTAGAGATAACAAGTATTGGTAGTATTGCTGATGAGGCACACCTTCAAAAGATTGCCACAGAATGCAAGCAACTGTACTACTCAATAGAAACTCAACACACAAACTATACTGAAAGGCTGAGTCTAACTATAGTCAAGGAACAAGATTCAAATTATCTATGGAAATCACAAACGATATCAACAGTAATTGAAATAATAATTAAAGTATGTCCACCAGGTTTTACACAAAATAATAATGACAGAAAATGTATCTGTACAGACTATCTAACATCCAAAGGAATCACATGTAACATTGACGAGGAACGATTGTACAAGACGTCCTCCATGTGGGTTGGCAACTATTCAGGGGATGTTTTGGTGCATCAAGTCTGTCCATTTGATTACTGTAAAAGCAACTTCACCAGAGTCAATCCTTTCAACCAGCAAGACCAGTGTGACTTTAATCGCAGTGATGTACTGTGTGGAGCCTGTCGACCCGGGCTCAGTCTAGTCCTGGGTACGTCACTGTGTAAAGAATGCTCAAATATCTACCTTCTCCTACTGATACCATTTGCACTTGCTGGAGTCGTTTTGGTTGTCCTGTTACTCAAATGTAACCTCACTGTTTCCACGGGCACTATTAACGGTCTCATCTTCTACGTCAACATCGTACAAGCCACGCAAACCGCTTTCTTTCCAGTTGCCACTGATAACAAATTCGTAAGCATTCTCTTTGTCTTTGTTGCCTGGTTGAACTTTGACTTGGGCATAGAAACATGTTTCGTGAATAAACTTAACACATACTATCGTACATGGCTCCAATTTATATTCCCTCTGTACATTTGGACAATAGTCGGCCTGCTAATCTTGATCAGCCGCTACTCTATCAAAGTCTCTAAATGGACAGGCTCAAACACAGTATCAGTTCTAGCTACACTCTTCCTACTATCCTACGCTAAACTATTGAGGACTACATTTAATACCTTTTCATCGACTGCCCTCACAGATGTCAACGGTATGCCCACCTCCCTTTGGCTGCTCGACGGTCAGTACACATTCTTAGAGTGGCCTCACAGCATGCTCTTCACAGCTGGCTTGGTCATCCTACTAGTACACATATTACCATTCACCGTCCTGTTATTAACGGCACCCGTTCTCCAGCGATACACACACTACAAACTACTGAAATCGCTTAAGAAGTTAATGCCTCTACTGGATGCTTATCAAGGTCCATACAGAGTCAAGTTTCGCTATTGGACTGGGCTGCTACTGCTTGCTAGGCTCGTTATACTAACAGCTGTGTCTTTGAACATATCGGGAAATCAAGCGGTCAATTTGCTAGTAATAAGCATAATACTGACTATATTAACGATAATACTGATAGTATTTGGCATAAAACAGCTGTATAGAAGCAAACTATCAAATTTTCTGGAGCTATTCTTTCTGGCAAACCTTCTGATACTAACTGTAACATCACTGTTTTTACAGTCAAACCAGACTGATAAAATCAACAGACAGAGCATAACAGTCTGCTGTACAGTGGGCAGTGCATTCGCTGTATGTGTACTCATCTTAGTCTATCACTGCTACGTTGTATGCCAGAGAATAGACGCGATCAAGAGGCTAACATTGAGAGTCGCTTCATCTCTAAAAGGGCCACAGAATCGAGTACTAACTAACAATGACATCATCAGTGGCCCCCCGCATAGCACACCCCCCACAGTCACAGAGATTGATTTGAGGGAACTGTTACTAGAGAATACCTGCTCAGACTCATAAATGTATGCCATTAACTTACGTAACAGTTTTGCACAGCTAGATGACACAGAACAAGTTTCCAAGAGAAGTGTATGATTAACTATCATGCTAGGCCTAGGGGAGTTAGCACATAATTATTAAGTTGAATAATTTATATACATGACCATTGTATACATGTCACGTATATAACTATTATAGCTGACATCCCTCAAAGAATGATCAGGCTATATAGTATAATTATGAAAACAGTTATACACACATCAAATACAAAGATATCGTGGATCAATAACAATTCGTAGCATTTTGGGAATGAGGTGAGTATGAAAATTGACAATTCATGTGACTCTGATGAGAAGGTGCATTGTATTTACATCCCAGGCAGCATAAAACATGAAAATTTTGTAGGCAGTACTAGAATGTTTTGCGAGCATTAAACATTTGCGAACTTTGCGATGGTGGATCAATTCGCAACAATAAAATCCGCAAAACCTTTACTAGTAAATAGACACGATCCTTGCCTGAACGCAATAGCTAGATCGCAAAGTCAAATTTTCTGCTGATTTGGCTCATTCGCTATAAGGTTTTTCACTAACAAAATATCTAGTAGTGCTGATCGTATCAATCAAAAGCAGTCAGGTGACCATGCTCCACACTGAAGTGTACTTTTTACTTTTTTAGCAATACAAACATTGAATGAATGTTTTAAGATGTCAAGTTGTACAAATGGCAGGCTAGCCTCCTTCACAAGTCCTCAGATGCAGCCTGGAATCAAGGCTAGAGATCAACTTCTGCATTGTACAGTCCATCTACATGAATCTACATCCTTCATTGCATAATTATAACAACAATAACATAACACAAGAGCGTAACACTATAATAGAACTTGTTGCCCAGTGAGTGGGCAGATCAAAACCATCCACGGTGCTCTGTATATGACATGTTGTATCACTACCATCACTACCATAGCAACCATATATTGCACTGCAATATGCCATAATTATAATGTAGTGCAATAATTATATGGCATGTTGCACTCTGTGTGTGAATGCAGTGGATGAATCTGCTTTTGTACTTATGCCCCACCCAACCTACTAGTTGTGGGAAGAATTTACTATGGAATTCAGCAAAACTAATGAATTCACTCAAAACACTACTACAATTTAGAGGGAAAAACTTTACCAATAAGAAGAGTTTGACGTCATTGGGCAATATTATGTATTAGTTATTGCAGGCGCCCTCGTGAATGTATGGAATGTTGCATTGCACTCGTGCTGGGCAATAACTAACGTAACATTATAATTCAGTGTCGTAGAAAGCAATTTCTAAATGGGGGGTCGATCTCTAGTTTTTTGGTTGAATGGGGAAAAAAATACAGCTATCTAGCCTATAAAGATGGGGGGGGGGGGGGCTCCAGCCCCTGGAGCCCCCCCCCTTCCTATAGCAACTGTAATTATACAAAGCAAAATAGTTCAGGGTTTCATCTAGGATTAAAAGTTTGGGGGGGAAGGTTTACGCACGCCGCAAAATGTTTGACCACTCCACATTTGTTTACCACACCCCCTATTACATGCCAGTGCATCACAGTAGTCAATATTGCACAAGTGACATCATAGACAGCACTAATGTGATGATGTCATTATTATACACACATTTTGGGGGGAAGATGAGCATTTTGGAGGGGAAGGTTCACCCCAGCCCCCCCACTAGATGAAACCCTGTATATAATACCTCTTCTAGAGCGAAAGCAAAACATGGCGAGAGGCATTAGCACCAGTCCTGTTTTTTACAGATGCTCCTCCCTCTTCTAGTCTCCCAACAACAAAACCCTACGTATATCCCATACAACAACACAAGTGTGCTCTGACAAGTGTGTCACTATAACAGGTGACTAACTTGACAGTTGACAGCTGACAGTGTCATTTTAAAAGTTAACCGAAAAATTCTTCCTGAATAGGCATGATCACACCAAATCATGGATGGGTGTACAGACTTAGTGTATCGAAACTGTTAAATCGTTATTGGGGGGGGGGGGGGTGAAATGTAAACAAGTAAAGTTTATTTTCCGAGTAGAAAATGTTTCAATATAACAGTGATGGCTCTAAAATACACAATAGTCATAGCTACACGACTGAAGTAGCTAGCCTGAAATTTCAAGGTATTCAAAGCTGGTGCAATTTTGATGGGGAATGTTTTGGTTAGTGTTTGTACATTGGCAATTACAAATCAACCAAAAAAAACCCAAGTATCTCTGATTATCAGTGCAACTCTTGGTACATTCTCAAACTTTATTAGCTATGTTGGTGGAGGCGCTTGTTTGGTCACATGTTTCAGCTTGGTTTGAATCAAATGCCTGATGCATCTTCGCAGAATATTATGAGCTACATTGCTTGGTATTGCATAACTCTCTTCTTTGGGTTTTGGATGAGCAATGTGGTGTGCGAGGTTTTGACGCATTGCACTGATTCAATTTTAACCATGCAAATAGCTGGTCTTCTTCCAGTATTGTGCATGTGTGTAGTGCAGAGCCTCCAAGTAGAGACTTTTCTTTTCAGTATTAATCAGCTCATTTTTCCGTATTTAATGATGATTTTCAGTACAAAACATGGAAATGAGATGAAATGCTGTTTAGCAGAGGAGGTACGACATCCGCGTGTCAAAGGAAACGTTTTAGACACACATTCCTTAGGTTAAAGTTCGGAATGTGTGTGTTAAAGACATGCGGATGACACGCAGATGTCGTACCTCCTCTGGCTGTTTAGTGGCTTTGTAATTGCCCCGCCCCTTCAATAAAGGGGCGTGGCAAGCGAGACTTGGCTTTACAAATTATAGCTGTCTTTCAGTATCAGACTCACTACTAGTATAGAGCATAGAGCTACTACAGCTGTAGGGATGCTACTAGATCCTTCACTGTCAACTATAAGGCCAGTTAACTTATTCTGTAAGCTGACAAAAAAAGGTCACTTCTAGTCTTCTATGTATATCCATATTTTTGCAGTTAATTCCGTATAACCGTATTAGAAGACAGAAAATCCGTATAAATACGGAAAAAACCGTATACTTGGAGGCTCTGGTAGTGCTTGTCTCACTATTCATGTTCAGTGAAAAAATAATGGTTGATTATTGAGCCACAATCATCGCGCTCGCTGAGGAACATCTTTAATATTCTTAAGTTTGCAGCCAAACACAAGTCTCCCATCTATCGCTGCCCTAACTTACTGGGAGGAGAAAATACCTTCTAGAATAGACCTTGCAAAATCAAGGTACGGTGGACCCTTTACACTGGAGCAAGTGGAAGATGTAAAGATTGTAACTTCGCTAGCTAGACCCCAGGCCTACAAGCTTACTATAGTACCCCAGAGAAGCTCCCACTGAACTCAACACTTCAATAGAATATAGATAACACGAGACTGCCCTAAGGCATCACATGATACAGTCATGACGTGGCAGCCCTAAGGCTCACGCCTTACAATTATAGGATTAATAACAGTAACAATAAGTAGTGTCATAGTCACATAGTTACATCACTCCCTCCTTAAGAGGCCAAACCACCTGGTTGGTATACTCGAAATAATCGCTCTGGGGGTTGGACGTTCTTCCTGAGCGGATATCAGCCATGGTGTCGTGTCCGGGTCGGCTGCCCGGACTCAGCTTGATTAGAGGCATCGCCCTCGACCTCGGGAGTAACGGTATCCTCGTTGTGTCCGAATTGCACTTCATTCGACTCGGTGGTCTCTTCAAACAGCCCCTCTAGGTCAGGTGGTGGGCGATCCTCAGTTACAACGGTCGAAGGTTTCGGATCGTTGAGGAACTGCTGCACCCACTCAGGTACACTGCCTTGGCTCTTACGCTGCTTATACAAGTAGGAACCAGCTGGAAATCCCATTGGACTTGGTTTCACCCGCGATTGGTGCACTCGAATTTCTCCTTCCTCAGGGAAATATACTTTGACCACACACACATCTGGCCCTTGCACAGATACAACACGATAGGGACCATGCCACGGGGCCTTGACAATTTCCTCATCCTTCCAGACTCCTCTTGAGGGAAGCGAATAAACACCCAATTTCCAAGTTTGTACTGGTATGGGGTAGCATGTAAATCGTGGTATTTCTTATACTTTTGCTGAGCTGTCTTGATGGACTCGGCGGCCAACCGACGGGCAGAGGAAAGCGAGTAGACTAGTTCCTCTCGATAGTCATCGACGTCCGTCAACGTGAGTGGGGATGGAGGAAGCAGTGCAGCCTCAGTTGGCGAGCGTAGATCCACCCCGTACAGAAGGAAGGAGGGCTTCTCGCCTGTGGACTCGTGGGGGACATTCCTGTACGCCCACACAACACCGGAGAGGTACCTATCCCACTGGTCACCACACTCCGCAGCTCGTTTCCTCAGAGCAGTCTTCAGCGTTCGATTGAATCGCTCTACCAATCCATCGCAGGCCGGGTGGTAGGAGGTGGTGTTGAGCTTCTTAACTCCTAGGAGCGCACACACATCGGTCATCAGGTGTGAGAGGAGATTGGTACCTCGGTCAGAAAGTAGGCTCTCAGGCACGCCCGTGATAGGAATCACCTCTTCAACCAACAATCTCACAAGTCTGATAGCCTTCTGGTCAGGCATAGCAAACACAAAGGGCCACTTTGTCAAGAAATCTTGAAACACCGCTACATAACGGTTGCCATTCTTTGTCTTTGGTAGCTCCATGATGTCCAATCCCATAATCTGAAATGCTCGTTGAACCGGGATCGGTGTGAGTAGGGGCTGATGTATGCGTCCCGAGGCATTAACAGCAGTACACTGGAGACAAGAACCACAGCGTTCAGTAATCTCCCCGTGCATTCCTTGCCACCACCAATGTCGTGCGATGGCCTTCACCAGCTTGGGTGCTGAAAAGTGACCAGACATGGCACTGCTATGGTAGCCTTGAATCAGTGTTTTCCTCAAGCTCTTAGGGACCACTCGTCTCGCTTTTCCGTCACCTTTGGGGACTAGGAAGCACAATACTCCATCCACTACATCGAATAGAGTGGCCTGGGCTGCCACTTTCTTGGCTAACGCAGCATCTTCAGGTAGTTTTCCTAGCAACAGAAAATCAAACATTGTCTGACACTCAGAGTCTTCAGCTTGCTCGTTACTCAAATCACAATCGATGGTCGTTTGATTGGGGTCAGGATCGATCTGTAAAAGGTCTTCACACTCCAGGCTGTCAATAGTCGCTATCTGGACATCCGTGACTAACTCGACTTCAGATGTCGGCTGGGTAACTGGGGCCCGGGACAAAGCGTCAGCATTGGCATTATCTCGCCCAGCTCGGTACACTATCTCCAGATTCTTGATGCCACTGCAGTAGACTTGGCTCCACCACCTTGCATGCTTCCCATTAGCCTGAGGATTACTCAGAACGGCTTTCACAGCTGAATGGTCTGTGTAAACTACAACGTCATGTCCATAGAGGTATGCATGGTAGTGCTTGACTGCCCATACCACCGCGAGTGTCTCTAACTCTGTCACTGAGTATCTCTGTTCTTGAGGGGATAGGGCTCTGCTTGCATAGGCCACAGGGTGAACCTTTCCATCCTCCTGCCCCCTCTGAGACAGTACAGCTCCAAGTCCTTTAATACTGGCGTCAGTTTCCAGGGTGAAAGGGAGAGAGAAATCAGGGAAAGCCAACACCGGCGACATGAGCATTCTCGACTTGAGGGAATCAAAGGATGTCTGACAATCCGCTGTCCAATCATACCGGCAGTTGGCCTTAGTCAATGCATGTAGAGGTTGTGCAATATCAGCAAACCCTTTCACGAACCGTCGGTAGTACGAGGCAAGTCCGAGAAACTGCCTCACTTCCTTCACACTAGTGGGTCTTGGGAACTGCTGTACGGCTCTAACCTTTTCCGGGTTTGGACAAATACCCATTGGTGTGAGAACGTGCCCCAAATACTCAACTGTTTGACGGATGAATTTGCACTTCGATGGTTTGAGTCTCAAGCCAGCTGAAGCCACTCGATCGATAACCGCTTCCAGGTGCTGTAGGTGATCGTTGAAGCTCTGGGAGAAGATCAATATATCATCGATGTATACAGAGGCAAACGGAACACCCTCCTCAGGGTTCAAACCAGCTAGCACCTGCTGCATTAGTCGCTGGAACACTGCAGGAGCATTGCGTAGGCCAAAAGGCATAACATTGAATTGATAGAGGCCTTGGTGAGTAATGAAAGCAGTCTTCTCCTTCGAGTCTGGATGAACTTGAACTTTCCAGAAGCCTGAGGCAAGGTCGAGAGTACTGAAATATTTAGCTTTGTTCAGCTGGTCTAACAGGTCATCTATGCGAGGCAACGGAAACGTATCTGCTTTTGTGAGTGAGTTAAGTTGCCTGTAATCAATGCAGAAGCGTAAGGTACCATCTTTCTTCCGGACTAGGACCACTGGGCTTGCCCATGGGCTAGCAGATGGAGAAATTACCCCGTTTTCTTGCATCTCTCTCAACTGACGGGCCACTTCTCCTCTCACCGCAAATGGAGTGCGTCTCACTGGCTGTCTCTTTGGCGTGGTCTCGTTCGTGAAGATCTCCATCTGGATCAAGTCAGTCTCGCCTCGCTCGTCCTTGTCTAGGGCGAACACAGAATGGTTGACCATGAGGAGTGAATACAGTTTGTCTTTGTCTTGCCATCTCAGACCTTGTCCTTCGTCGACCAGGATACTAGCAAGATACTTCCTCCGCTCTTCGTCACTAGTGATCATCCGGATCACCACATCATCGTCACTCTTGGGAGGTTCCTTCTGTGGCTCTGATTCTTCTTCCATGACTTGGTGAGCTTCGCTAGCCAAGCCAACTTGAGTGTCCTTCTCAATACGCTGGGTAAACCCCGTATGGTTCTCTAGCATAACACGGAACACTTCATTTAGACCAACCGTATCAAACAGGGAATCTGCCAACTGTATAGGCTGTGGACTGTCCAAATCCAAATCCTCGACTACGAACGGTCCTTGGAGGCCTTCTTCGCCTTCTAGCTCTACTCTAGCTGGGACACAACGAAGGGGTGGAACACTCAACGATTCCACTAGCTTCACACGAACTACGGGCACACGGACCGGTGGTTTCTCCTTTGCTGTGCCTCGCTTCTTGTTCTCAACGGAGGGGTGGTAGGACACTATGCCTAGTTGACAGCAAACTCCTTCGGACAACAGCAACTGATCACTTGAGTCCATCTTTAGGTAGACCGGAGTAGCAAGAGCCTTGTCTTCGAAAACGATGTCTAACTCGAGCTTCCCATCAAGCTTAATGGGCTTGTGATCATACGTGAACGCTGCCTTGTCTACTGATTTAAGAGATCTCTTCTTCATTCGGGTCGCTGCAGCCACTGTCTTAAATAGTTCTGCGCCCATGATAGATATATCTGCTCCTGTGTCGACTACACCATACGCTGGGATACCCTGCACTTCAACTAATGCACGACGAGGGTGGCTCCCCTCATAAGGAACACGTATCAACTTCACATCTGAGTCACTATCAGAATCACTGGACGTATATAGACATGCCATAGGATCATTTCTGTCCCCAAGTGGCTTGGTCTGGATAGCCTTCAGCCTATTGCCATTGCTGTAGCTTTTGCTAGAACTCTCCTTGCTCGGTGCCTTGCAGTCTCTAACAAAATGATCAGGACTGCCACAATTATGGCAGGTCAAGGTCCTTGGTTTCATTGGTTTCATCGGGCGCCTACGGTCATCAGAGAACTTGTCACTATGGCTATAGCTATGGCTATGGCTCAAACTAGGGCTCGCCCCTTTGTCTGGGAATCTCTTCTTGGGGTTGGAGTCTGAGGTGTTCCCTTTGAGGGCGTACACCTGCCTGCGTTTGATGTCAGCAAGTCGTTTCTCCTCTTGTTTGGCAGCAATACACAACTCCTTGTACCGCTGACAACCAGACACAGAAGGGCTCCTAACAAGATTTAACAACAGACCTTCCTGTAGCTGGCTGTATAGCATTGTCTCGCGCGTCTCAGACTTCAGGTCATCTCGGCCATAGGCTAACTGGAATTGTCTCTCCAGTCTCCTTAGGTAGTCTGCTACTGTTTCTGTCTCCTTCTGGATTGCATGTCTAAAATCCTGGGCAGCCATCACTCTTCCACCTGGGTCCATTCTCCTTGACAGTTCACTGGTGGCTGACTGGTAGCTGGACTTATCGTCTGGGCTAATCAGGTTCCACTCTTGAAGGGCCTTTCCCCTCAGATGTCCAGCTAGCTGCATGAGCTGCTCTTCACTGGACCACCTGTTCCACGTAGCTGCTCTCTCTAGAGTCGGCAACCAGTCCTCGAACCTAGTTTCCTCGTTCTCACCGGTGAACGGGTCTACTGGTGGTGCCCTACCAGACCTACGTCTGTCGTCAACATTACGGGTTAATGTGCGACTTATTTCTGTATCGACCATTACCGGATACTCGTCTGGAGCCCTTATAGTGGGCGTGGCAGGGAATCTAACTCTCCCATCAGGCACTGGTGTGATACTGGTGTCTAGATCAAGTCTCGAAATTGGTACAGTCGGGATCGATGCTGGATTGGGGGCCCCCGGAGTTGTAATCGTCCGTTCATCAAGTGTGCGGCTCGTAAGTGCATTCAGCCTTCGCGTTAACGGCATACATTCAAACTCGCGAACCCGGGTTCTCAACAATTCAATTTCCCGATCTTTACTATCACATTCATTCACACATCTACCACACTCTTCATCTAGCATGGTCAATTGTTCACAATTTAATTTCCACATATTTTTCACTCTTTCCCTTTCATGTTTCACACAATCATTAAGACCTCTTACCTCCTCTCTCAAGGCCGCACTAGTGGCCTGCTCACCCTTGAGAGATGACTGCACAGCCAACTTTGCTTCTTGTTCCTGTCGCAGCTCGGCCTCCAGGTCCCTCACGGTAGCTTCTAGATAGTTCGTCCGCCGCTCCGCCTCATATAGGGCCTGCTTCAGTCCAGAGTCCGGGTTGGTCTCCTGTATCGTGGTCACATCAGAGTCTTGTTCCACCCATCGTTCTGAGTCGGACAACGAAAGTTCTTCTTTCTCTTTCACTTCCTGGGGCTCTTGTTCATTGGGCTCTGCCGGTATCTCTAGGAAATATCCTTCAGCATCACTCAACTTGATCATCCGGACATTAGTCTCTTCCTCAGTAGCAAACAGCCACGCTTGCACCTTCATGGGTTCTCTGCCCCTATCCGACAGCTTTCCGTCTATCATCTGTCTCAGGTCCTCCTGTGTGGTGTCAGCCGGCAGTCCTAAACCCTTTGCGATAGCCTTCAACAATCGCAACGTGAGTCTCTTAGAGTTCAGGGGTAGTGCGCGTGGCCTAAGCCACGCATGCGCACTCTCTCCATCAGCAGCACATGGCTCCTCCTTGACCTCGGTCTGTCCAGCCATGGCAGCTCCTCTCCGTCTTCACGACGTATAGAATCTCTCTTAAAAGAAAGTCAGTCTCGGCAGGACCTCCAAATGTAACTTCGCTAGCTAGACCCCAGGCCTACAAGCTTACTATAGTACCCCAGAGAAGCTCCCACTGAACTCAACACTTCAATAGAATATAGATAACACGAGACTGCCCTAAGGCATCACATGATACAGTCATGACGTGGCAGCCCTAAGGCTCACGCCTTACAATTATAGGATTAATAACAGTAACAATAAGTAGTGTCATAGTCACATAGTTACAAGATTATTCTGAGACTTCTGGTCGCTTTTATCCCCATATGGATTACTGCTTTTGGTATAAGTGTGTATGGCTCAATGTATCTGCTTACAAACCCACTTGACATTCCAGAACTTGAAAATTTTTCCACTTGTACAAACCATGTTGTCTCAAAATTTACATACAACCGTGTAGTGTTATAACTGTACTGTTCTTTGAGGTTGGAGTAACTCCTTGCCTAGGAAACAGATTTTATTTGACCATCCTAAAAAAATTGTGTCTGTTACTCTTTGTTCTCGCTTTACTCAGTATTGCCTATTCTGTGATTGGTTTATTGCACCCAGATACTGAACTATCAGTATGGGCATTCATAGCCTCGATTCCAGGCCGATTAAAATACGTAGCCTCGATTCCAGGCCGATTAAAATACGTATTTTAATCGGCCTTGAATTGAGGCTAGGGCATTCACTGTGTACACCGCTCTATCAAATTCTTCTATTGCACTTGTAATCGAGTGTGCCATTGAGTTTGTGTGTGCTCAATCTCCATACAGTATGAGAGGACTGATGTCAGGCTTTGTTACCTTGACCATATCCAGTGGCGTAGCCAGGAGGTGGCAAAGGGGGCAACTGCCCCCCCTTTTTCTGGATCTCTACTACTCTGCTCAAGGAATTTTGCTGCAGTTAGCTAGCTAGTAGGCAAGCAAAATGATTTAGTCTCTAAACTGTGAGCTATTCTGGTCTAAATCTATAGACAGTTCTTGTTCTTTGCTAAACTAGCTTCTTCTATGCAAATAAAACATCAGGCCACACCCAACTAAACAATTATGATGTCATAATTGAAAGGCGTGGCTTCCGGTCAAAATTTCGGCGCTGCGTGGCTGATAAGTTTTGCCCCTCTTCCAAAAAATCCTGGCTACGCTCCTGATATCGTATTTCTGTTTTTCGGTTATGCTCTGAGTTTGGCATTCACACATCTTTGCTCTTCACCAGTGGCGTTTCTAGGAATATCAGTAGGAGGATGCTCAGGTCGCGCGACAGCGCGAAATTTGTGAGGTCTGCCCACGCACCGGAAGCCACACCCACCTCTACTGCGCATGACAGGGGTTGATAAAAATCAGTCACAATGATATCAACTCTACCATGCATTGCCTACAACCATAGATAGAGAATTATATGCTACAATTGACTCATCTCTATAGCTATTATCACTATCTACAGGTATGTTATGGTGTATGTGTAGAAGTTAGTCCAGTTAGTCGATCGTTCTGTGTGTGATTGTACTGCTGTCTTTATTCTCTTCAGACCACTGAAAGACGGCCTCTCTGCTGAGCAGCTAGTGACAGGCAGAGTGCACAATAATTATACTACATGTATATCACCAAGAAAATCTGTATCAAAACCATTGTTTAAGATTCTTTGTCCTCTACCTCGTAGTCTAGTTTCTAGTCCTCTGCTGGTGCTTTCTGAATTATATAGACACTGACAGGGAACAACCTCCTGATGCAGACTCTTGGTAGACTCGCCAGCCAGCCCTTGAGAAAGGGACTGGTCAAACTCCGTGTAGAGACTCGTGTAACGTTTGCCACAATATTTGTGGCAACTAACCGCATGCGGTTACCGCAAGATAGTGAAAAACTCTACGTATCACATGCAGTATACTGACGTCACGAAAACCGCAGCCACTTAAAATATTTTCTGATATGCTGACTGTGCAACACCAGTCTCAACACGGAGTTTGACCAGTCTACTGTTCGCCTGCAACAGTGACGGCTTGCGAGTCTGGACTCTTGGCTTGTAACTATTAATTTTTGTGGTATTAATAAGTCACAGTACGCATGCTCAGGAAACTTGGATATCTGAAGGGTGTGGTCTCCAACAGTATAAAACTCTTCTGCGAGCTCTAGCTAGCTCTGTAGTGCAAGCTCAGGCTCAGCTCCCAGCTATCCAGTAAGTTGCAGTAATTAATGTTAAGCTTAGGGGGGTGCTTGAGCACCCTGAGCCCCTAGCTGGATACGCCACTGCTTCACGATACTGTGCTATCAGTCAATACTCTATTGGAGTACTGTTGAGTATTGTTGGACTCCTTCTTCATCTTGTTGTCGTTCGTTGGTACAAGAATCGGGTGAGGGACGAAGAATACAACCTGCACCATCAAGTGGAGCAAATTTATGAAAAATATGTTGCACGTAATAGATACTAGACTAGCAGGACTCTTGATACTAGCAATCAATTTAACATCCTTAATCCGCATACATTTTTGCGTACATATCCATGCATGTGCATAAAAAAAGAATATTTTTCCTGGGCTACGGTAAAAATAATTATGCATTAAATTTTGGATAATTACTATTGGAATCATCATTCTACATGTTTTTTCCATGCAGGAAAATCATTGTTGAACATACAAACCGGTTCTGCCTTAACATTGTAGTAGTGTGATTCTCGTCTAGCCTCGTTCCCAGGCCTTACTTTTTCTTGCTGTTGTCACTGTTCATCCATAAATCACAAGAAAGTCATAGTGAGGCAGCAAAGAAAGAAATGGGCGTACAGTTAAGAAAAAGTAAGGCCTGGTTTGGGAAATCGCGTGATCCACAAGGATTTTTATGAACGTGGGCGATATGTAGCCCACAATCGTGACATAAGGTATTCTCCCACGCATTCAGAGTTAATAAAACTGTACTGAGACAACCACCCAAGCTGTGCTGCAAGTCAGATCAGAGAACCAGCGTGGCCAGCTCTGGTGGCAGTAGCTACCTGCTATATGATAATGATGACTAAGCTATTCTTGATCTATACTAGCATGTAGAAAGACACAAGAAAAGGTAATAGTCTGATAGAATCTGAACACACAATCTAGACTAGTAGATCATCTAGCTAAGCCTAAGGTATATAGCTAGCTATAGTGCTTGCAAACTTCCAGTTCCAAGTCCATGTCCAGCTTGCTGCAGGCAAAGTTTTATTAGTCATAGATATCTGCGTGGGCAGTCCAACATCTCTAGCTCAGCATGCCCACGCTCATTTTCACCCTTCTACCACCCTTCTACCCTCACGCGACTTCCCGATACAGGCTCTCCTTTTTCCTAACTCTACGTCTATTTCTTTCTTTATTCCTCCAATTAATACCGTATTTTATCTCATTGAACGATTAAGACAGTATTTTATCTTATTGAACGATCGTGATAAAGAACAGAAAAAGGAGAGCCTGTGTAGAGGCTAATTCTCGTCAGTTAAGGCGTGAGGTTTCGGCTGCTTTAAAAAGCGTTGCTCTCATGGCATGATGTTGTGTATTTGAGTTTAGTGCTTAGCACTACCGTTGAAGCTTTGCCCTAGACTAAACCTAGTATACTAATAGCCTCGATCCCACGCCCATCTGTCTCCAATTGAACGCTAGGTCGCCTACTAGGCCTGGTATTGATTGTATTTGGGCGTGATCTGGGCGTGGTTTTTTAATAAATTGACTCTGGTACAACAAAAAATGAATCCTCCAACAGTGGTCTTCAACAACAGCCTCTGGGGCAGTATACAGCAGGAAATACTTTCCAGAAGACACTTCTTTGGCAGTGGCAACCAAATTTTTGTCGATTCCTTTATTGCTACTGAGCTACTGAGGATGGCAGCAGAAACACCTCTATTGTTAGAGATGTCAGACCGGAAGTAGTGCGTGGGCGTATTTTCGTACAGTAATTCAATGGTAAAAAACGGGACCAGAAAGTGAGTGAACAAGAAGGGCTTTCCGCAAGCCCTGGAAGAGTCTAGCAAACAACAGCTGTTCCCAGGGGTAAAAAATAGCGTAGAATTTGATTTTTATAACAGTTTTTTATGATTTTAGCATTTGATGCTTGTTTTGTGTGTGATTTTTTCTCAAAGGTGATCATCATTTTGGCAACCAAACATGAAAATGAACAAAAACACAAGTGAGCATGTCTTTCATCTCTAACTCTCTCCAGATTATGCAAAAAGTTGCTACAATAAGCTTTTATTTCTTGCGGAATCACATATTGCATGGATAGATGGGTGGAGCTGAGAATAGAAATGCAGTAAAATCAAGCCAAGTGTACCAATAGCTGTATTTATTTCTTAGAAGTTCTTAGAAGTTACTGAAAGTAATTATTGAAGCAATCTGAAAGCCTCTGTTGAAAAGAAACAAGAAAGATTGGAGAGAATTCCAGGGACAACAATGTAATCTACCAAAACTATTAAATTGCAAGAACTGATTCAATTTGCACACAAAAAAGACAAGAGTAATCTATTGTATTAATTAGAAGCTGTCAACAGAGTTGTATCATAGATTTATAGTTGTATGGCCTTAAATCTACATCACACTAAAAACGAATTATTTAGACCAAATGAAATTGACAGAAAAATTGCTTATAAAGATCAAGAAACAGATACAAGCGTAAGGTGGACATTGATGAGAGTTCTGAAACATGATACAATATACTGTACGAAAGAAAAGATAGCATGGTTACTTTAAATCCAAAAGAACTCTCTGAAGCAGGAGACATCATACTATTATAGGGACATTATAAAGATATACATTACAGAAACATTATAAACTTCATAATAGATATCAAATGGTTACAATGTTAACTCCTGAGTCCTGAGTGTCCATTTCATACTTTTTTAAAAGAGAATAGACCAAGCGGTTCAGCAGATATGCTAACTTTAAGATCATTTCCGGTATTAACAACAAATTTCATAAGTCCCGCCCAAGTACATTAAAATGCGGTAAATTTTTGTACGAATTTTTCCCTGACTAGTGTTCTTCAAAACTCTGTATCTCTGCATTCGCTTGACTAAATCCAGTGCAGTAAAGTTTTTCTGGTTTGCCTAGAGTGTTCAAAAGAGATAGTAATACATAGGAGTTAGAAATAGCAAAAATGAAAATCGGTCTGACATCGCTACTATTGTTTAGACTCCTGCCTGGTCAATTATGAGTCTCATGATGAGAGATACAAGGGGAGAGACAATTAACAAGAACAACACTTTTGTCAACAGGAGGAGCCTTGGTCCTACCTAGCTTGTAGTCCATTAAAAAGGGTAGCAACTGATATAGCAGAGAGACTTGCCATACCCCGTTGGGAACCAGATAAACACGTCCCTTCCCTCAAACAGGAGCTTGAGAGCCTGGGCCTGTTCTGCCATGAGAGTGAGGCCATCTTGCTTCAAACAAACAACGCGTTGCATGCCATAGCTAGCTAGCTATAAATTGAGAACATGACACGGAGCTACATTACTGTAAGTTTTACGGGAGTAAAATGCCTCTACGTACACCTTTAGTATTACAGAAAAAAAGCAGGAAACAAAATGTGAAGAATCTCTGCTTTAGTTTCCGGTTCCTGCCACGCCCAGATACAATCAATACCAGGCCGTATTTTTCAACTTCGTTCTATTAAAAAAAAATCGGCCTGGGACCGAGGCTAGTATACTAAGTGATAAGTGAATATGAAACCTTGTAACCAAACTTGCTAGCTATAGCTGCTTAAGCCTCCCACTCAATTATGTCTATGGATCAACCACTAATGTAGGTCAGGGGGGTGCTTGAGCACCCTTTTCTACCTGCTAGATCCGCCCCTGTACATCTATCTACTGTACAAAATTATAGTCATGTGGCCATAATTGCAATTGATTATAATTATACCGTATATAGCGGGAAATTTTCCCGGGTGCAAATTTTTGCTATTTGGCTTCAGAGCCCTCAGCAGAAATGTTTGTGGTTCTAATATTTGCGTTTCAATGCCAGTAAACCACACCCACCAATAGCTTTGCATGTGAAATACCGGTTTTATTTTCGCATTAACTACTCTGCCCTCGAAAAACACGAAATGTTGCACCCCACAAAAATTTCCCGCTATACGGTGAGAATAATAATTGCATTAATTAATTAAGGCTGTATTTGGGGAATAAAAAATTAAAGAGGCGGCAATGTCTTGAGCATAATCTACCAACTTAACCCCAGTCACCACTTCAGGGGTGGTTGGACACGATTCAGCAGTTTTATCAGCTCCGATCATTGAAGCTGAGGAGAAGATACTTTGCATGCATCTTTTGACTGGATACAAGCCCTGATTGGCCAAATTAATGTCCACCAATATACATGCGAGACGATAACTAAATACTAGTAAGGCACTGCATTAGAGCTGTACATTCAGATCGAGATTACACCAGCTGTGTTGTTCAGCTCTTCAACCTGAGGCTCAAGTCTCAGTCCCAGGCCGTTTTTTCCCTTGAACCCTAACCTACAACCCTAAACCTTCTCTCTTCTGCATGTGCCTGCTAGCGCTCTAGCTCTGCTTTGCAAGGTTCCCTGATTCTGCATGGGGATTGCTTCACTCCGCAAGGACTGTACTCTATCTACATTGAACTCAGCTTGTGTCAGTTGCTCTATAGAGCTATGTAGTTGACAAAAACAAGGATCGATACCTTCTAAGAATCTTGCGAAAATTATTTGGACTGGTAGCATCTTGGCCTATAGTTGATAAGTTAGCTATGCATGCATGGATCTGTTAGTTAGAATCAATCATAATAATTATGTTCGTGCATTAAACACACTGTCGTGCAACTGAAGCGGGAATGTATTAGTAAAATTAGCCTCGATTCCAGGCCACTGAGAAAGGGGCTGGAGTCGAGGCTATGCTTACATGTGTAGGGGAAGTGCGGCTATTATGGGATTCAGGAATATCCATAACAGAGATGATCAATAGCAGATAAAGCAGCAAGGAATTTAATAAGCATTAATTGCCTGTGACGTCACATCCGGGGTCCCATTTCGTCCCCACCCAGCAGCATTTTGTGCATACCGTAATTGATGTACATGTAATTACAGCGCCACCATAATTTAAGTGCCACGTCAGCATCAGCATAATTTTTTAGGTCCTAAAAAAGCGCCAACCGTTGCTGGAATTATTTTTTCTGGCGCTTATAAAAAGTCTTGTTTGAGACATCAAGACAATCATCCTGCATTTTTGACTTCTTTCACTTCTAAACAGTTGTCTAACCCATAGCTACAGTCACTGAATGTTGTTCACGAGTCACTCGATCAGCTCTCAACGATGCAGCTAGCAAGTGAAACTGAGCTAGACCACGCCCATTTTCTCTACAAATTCTATACTAGCTGTAGAACATAAGCACCACCATAATTTAGGCGCAATTTTTTGTGTTCTAAAGATGCGCCACTCAGAAGTGGAATTAATTTTTTCTGGCGCTGTAATTACATCAATGCATCCTCAAAACCTGTCACAGTGTGACTTAGCCTCGATCCCAGGCCGAGTTTTCTCTTTTATAACGGTTAGGCGAACAACTGGGCCTGGTACTAGTTGTCTGCGCATGCGTCAGTCGTTCGTCAGATTCTGACGAATGGATATTCTCGTTCACTTTCGTGACATTTATATTCGTGTACTATCGTGTACTAGAAGTCAGTTCCCGTTTTATCATTATTGGAATCGATTGGAATGGCTCTTAGCTGAAGCTTCTCTCTTCTCTGAAGCTTATTCTGAAGACTGAACAACAAGGGAAGAGGTATAAAGCTTTGTCAGCTTGTTGTCAGATATTTTTGTGTGGGCCCTATGGCCGGCTATGCTATCAAGTCTTGTTCATGTTTGGCAAGAATGTAGGTAGACTATAGTTTCATCATTAATATGGTGGATCAAGTGAAGAGTGTGAGCTAGAGAACTTGGTGCTGCCATCATCAGCTCGTCGACAATGACACTATAACCGAGAAATTTAATATGTATAGATCTACACGTATTTAAAATGTCTACTTCTCTGTACAGGAGCAATGGCTAATATCCAGCTATCCCAACAGTGCTCCTCTTGGCTATACTAACGGACGAGACTGGACAGTTTGAGGTAAGGGTTTAACCGTCTTTGGTTTCTTTTAATATTGTCCTATACTCACAGACACAGGACTGGAGTATGACCTGCTCATTCGAGCGTTGCTGGGTAGCTCAGAGACATCAAGAGAATCTACGTTTTCTCAAGCAATGAGTTACGAGTTGGGGCCTAGAATCAGAGAAGTCCAGCAGCCTGCTAAATCTTTTTGAAACGTAATTTGAAGGCATTCAATCATCCTGAAGTTGCCCTGGGTCACTGTAATTGTGCTGCAGCACAACTGGCAACTCCCCAGGCCTTTGTGAAGCAGCTCCCTATGTGCATCTTTTGTGTACTCACTCTGTGCATTTTCTGTGTACAAATTTCTATTATTGATTTATTAAATATTTTTGCCGACCACAAATATACAATGAAAATTTGACGCATGCGCAGACAACTAGTACCAGGCCCAGTTGTTCGCCTAACCGTTATAAAAGCGAAAACTCGGCCTGGGATCGAGGCTAAGTGTGACTATACAATCAAGCTCAAGACTGTTATATCAGGACTGCATGCATGCATGCTATCTGTGAGAGACCTGTTTAATACATAGTATGACTATAATTACAGCTGTTCCTTATACACTGTAAACTGGTTCAGTCTAGCTATTAGTACCTATAGTACTTATACTACATTGTACACTCTGTTCACATTTTCACACGTCTCACGGTCACTGTAAAGCAAAACTTATAATACAACAACATCCATCAAAATAACAAATAGATCTACAGTGCATGAAAAACAAACAAAACAACAGTGCAAATTAACAGTGTATAAACAAAAACAGCTAGTGGAAGATAACGAAATGCTAAAAAAATTCTATTTAGATCTACAAGTAGGACAAAACCAATCTCCAAGTGGAGATACTTTAATACGAACACATTTATAATGATACCACACATTACACGTATCGCACTGGACCATTTCATCATAACAGTCAGGACGGAGACAAGGGCAGTATATAGTAATTACTATGCTGGAAAATCTTTCTGGTCTCTTGCGGCTACTAATATCTTTTGACTTTGGAAATCTTCTGAGTTTCTCATTTTCAAAGCAACGCACAAGATGTGGCCTCATTTTGTCTTCATTTAGGGCGATGGTATCCAGATTGTCTCCTTGCAATGCGTGGTATGCAGCGGCAATTGCAAACAAACCACAGTTGTTACTGCCACTGCTCTGCTGTTGAATGGAGGCCACAGATAGTAACAGCCCGTTGTGCGCTATTAAAGGCTTATACATCTGTGCAATTTGCAGCTCAGCACTTGGCTCCAGGTCTTTCCCATATTGGAAGCAGCTATCAAAGAGGAAAAGTTCCCCCTTGATGAGTGCTGTCGCAATCCAGTGATGCCTCTCTGTTACAAAGAATATCTGCACGGCTGTATAGGATATATATAATTATGATATAATTATAATTATATTATAATTATACGGCCAAGGATGAGGATGAGGTATAATTATACCAATACTATAATAATACTACTATTAATTTAAGTAGAAATTATACCTGTGGCTTCACTACTATAGTGACTGCAGGAAAGGACATCTTCTGAACCAGAAGAGTAGAATAGCAGCCTTCAATATTTGGAAATTGCATTCTCATCAGTTTGTGCGCAGCATACATATGACGGTCAGAAAGCATCCCGCTCTCAGCAAGAACTACATCCTTGTCTCCCGTCCTCAGGTCCAAATCCTTCACCCAGTAGCTTGAATTCTGTCGAATGTGCACACAATAATTATAATGAACGGTTTATAGTGTGCATGCACATAATTTTTAATAATAATTGCAATTAACGATAGCTCCTGTTAACAAGTATATAACTATATTATACCTTTCTTGTTACAGACTGAGTAGTCCTTTGCTTCTTCAAAGGTGGCTCCATAGAGGATGCAGTCTTAACCTGAGAGAAGGGGGCGTCTCGCTTGCGAGAGGAGTGAGCATCTGGCTTGTGAGAGGAGGGGATGTCTGGCTTGTGAGAGGAGGGAGCGGCTGGCTTGTGAGAGGAGGGGACGTCTGGCTTGTGAGAGGAGGGAGCGGCTGGCTTGTGAGAGGAAGGGGCGTCTGGCTTGTGAGAGGAGGGAGCGGCTGGCTTGTGAGAGGAGGGAGCGTCTGGCTTGTGAGAGGAGGGAGCGGCTGGCTTGTGAGAGGAGGGGGCGTCTGGCTTGTGAGAGGAGGGAGCGGCTGGCTTGTGAGAGGAGGGAGCGGCTGGCTTGTGAGAGGAGGGGGCGTCTGGCTTGTGAGAAGAGGGAAAATCACAATTTTTTTCCCACAGCTTCTAAAAATGGAGTGCATAATTATAAAGAAACATTAAATTAATATCGTAAAGAGAAATGTAATGTAATTATAATTAGCTTCAAAATCTAGATACACATGCATTATACCTTGCTTGGGTCTTTCACAGGAGTACTTGTCAAAGAAGGGTTAAACTGATCGAGAGATTCATCGTGATGGTTGTCTGATAATTCGGAAGGATCCGAGAGAGAACTATGTTGATCCAAGAGAGGTTTTTCGGAGTCTGAGCCATGGTAATGCTTTAACCGCTGTTGGTTAACAGCCTTTTTTAAGGTCTTTCCAGTCTTAGGGTTGGCAATCTTAAAGACTCCCTTGTCCAAGCACTCCACCACCGTGTATGGGCCTAACCACCGAGGCTTCAGCTTGTCTCCCTTCTTACATTCCCTGGCTGAATTCCTCAGCCAGACCAAACTCCCAGTCTTAAACACCTAGAAAAATGACATGGCTATGACATTAAACGAGTAATGAAAATAGCCATGGTACGCTCATACAATGATATAGCCTGCTCACCCTCTTGTCTGCATGCTTCCGATCATAGTATATCTTGTCCTTTTCTTGGGCATTGTCAATGTTCTTCTTGGCTTTGCTATGGATATCATCCTTTAACTTTGTAACAGCTCGAGCATGGGTCATAATGGCACTAATGTCCCAGCTCTGCTCAAGTTCACCCTCGCTGCCTAACTCCAGTTGAATAGGGAGTACAGGTTTCCTGCATGTGGAATGTTATAATAATAATGCATGCATGCCAGGTTATCATGTAATTATTATAATAATGAACAACTCACCGACAGAACATCAACTCGAAAGGTGAATACTTCGTTGCCTTTTGCTTACTCGTCCTATAAGCAAAGAGAATAGCGGGCAAGTGGTAGTCCCAGTCGGTCTGTGAGTCATTCACATATTTGAGTAGTGCTGTTTGAAGTGTTTGATTGAAACGTTCAGTTAGCCCGTTGGTTTGTGGGTGGTAAGCTGAAGTGACCCTGTGCTCTGTTCCAGTGAATCGAAAAAGCTCTGTGTTGACCTGATTAACAAACTCACGGCCTTGGTCCGATATCAGCACCTCACAAAACCCAAACCTGCGTGCATGTATAACCATAATCATTAAATACGTGTTATTATAATTATGTGTAGAGATGCATGTGATTACAATTTCACACACATGCATAGCTTACCGACAAAACAAGTTGTACAGGAACATTGCCACTCCAAATGCAGTTTTGTCAGGGAGTGGGGCTGCTTCAGCCCATTTGCTACCAATGTTACCACATATTTGCTGCCATTGGGTGTAATCGGCAAAGGTCCTATCAAGTCTATGCCAACCTATAAAGTGAATTACATAATTATAATTAATATATGACTGTGCTCAAAACAAATAATTATTATGCAATGCCATAAAAATTATAGTATATACATACCTGATGCCAGACTTTGGGTTGTACAGATATCGGATGGAGTTTGGCATCTGTCTTTACAAATGCTGCATGGGTTCATTCTCTGGCACTGGCTGCAGTTCTTTACATACTCTCGGATCTCCTCCACCATCGACTTCCAGTAGAATCTAGAACATATCTTGTCTATAGTTCTATCTCTTCCAAAGTGGCCACCAGCTGTTCCTGCATGCATGCATCAATTGGTATAATAGATTACAAGCATACATACATGCTCTATTACCTACTATTATCATTTTACCAAAGCCATAATAATTATTATACCTGCATGGCAATCTTCGAGGATTCTTGATTTCTCCTCATCGCTGCGCACACATATCCTCCAGTCAGCTGCATCAGCAGCTTTGGTGTGCTTCTTGTAATAGAGGCTACCATTTTCAAACTTAAAGTTCTGCCTGCATTTTCTTCTAAAGTTTGCCTTCTCTGTTTTGCTGTTAATAGTAGGAGGGTATTCTCCTTTTCGTAAATAGTTTTCAATCTCTTGTAAATTCTCCATTTCTTGCTGCCTTCTTCAAATGACATGACTGTGAACGATCACTGGTTTTATACTATAGATCTAGCTGTCAACTACAGGATAGAACAATTAACCTTGCAACTTTGCTCTTCACACATTTATAGGTCTACATTCCAGCTGTCACTTGCTGTCTACTACAGGATGAACACTTGCTTCATTGCTACCTTGCATGCTACTACTAACCTTGCTCTTCATCCTGCATGGCTCTTCATTCTCTACTATATGTCTATGAGGAGTGCATGAATGTACTCTTGCTATTATATACTTACATTGATGGCAACATTGGCGGGAACAAACATGCGCATAGGGGAGTCATTTATTCCTGGGGGAGTCACCCACACCTTAGGCAGGAATGACCGGGGAGTCACTCCCACCGGGGAGTCATTCATTAATCCTCTGACAACCGGCAAAAATTCTTTCACCACAAAAGCAGACTGTTTGAAATTTCATTGATTTTCATGTAAAAAGAACAGGAAGTGTAGCATAAGGAAAAGTCACAATGAGTTTTTTCCAGGCCGCGTTGATTGCTATTTTCTGCTGTATTGTTGGTATGTGACTAGTATGTGTGTCAAACCTACCAATTAACTCACACAGGCAATTCGTGCTCAAACCAGTTGGCCTAAAATATCTATTGTGTTCACTGTCTGTGCATATATGTATTCAGTCTTCTGACCATCTTTGGAAGTATTGGATTATTGATACTCCTTGTAGTAGAGGCCTTGTAGGAGGCTGATACCGATTTAGTCATAATTAGTCTATAGTGATAAATTATAGTTGTTTTTTTTATGAGGTACATGTATCATTATTTTGTGTCAATAAGTCAATGATGTAAAATGTTGATGTGTTAAGCACGTGCACATGTATAGTAATGTTGATGTTCATTTATTATTCATTCCAATGGAAGCAAGCTAGAGGGGAGGGGGGGGGGGGTACTATACTTACTGGAGCTACAATGCATGTATAGGATCAAGGCAGGCTTTATTAAAATATATCTACGTTCCTAAAAAACACATTAACACAAAGAAGCAAGCATGGAAGAGAGCCGGCAGCTATATGTCAATCGTCACAACGTCACATAATTGTACAAGTTTCAGCATCATGATGGTGTACTTTATTTAGCTGGTAGATCATGTACATAGGGATCATTATAATTATAGGTACTAGTACCAAAATCTTACGCAAAGCAGAGTCATGTGACTGTTTTTGTGACATCTATTAGATGTCACAAATAATCCAGTAAACATGCAGTCGCATAAAACGACTCGAAATGCCACATCACGCCGTGCGTACATGCAGGGAAGGAGTCTGGCTCAGTTTGGTATGTAGTAACCCTCGAATAACCATGCACCCTCTCTATATAATTATACCAATATCCCCATACAAACAAAAACATGACCCCATAACCAGACAAACTTGTACCATGATGTGCTCTGACACTAACAAGTGCCAAATGTAACGATAATTATAGATACCAGTTGGCCCGTAAAATTAATCATGCAGAGTGTGTGAGTCATGCCTTATGACAATTAACCCTATATCCAACTCCATGCATGGCCATAATTATTATATATAGATTGGGCGGCTTTATGCTTTAATTTCTTGCTAAGATCTGTCGAGTTCTAGACAAAGTCAGACTATAGCAGAGACTGTCAGAAGTTGTTTCAAACAAATTCTATTCTTAGAGACAAAAAGAAGAGTAACAGCAACTAACATTTTAGAACAAAACAGAACCCACACTAATTAAAGAGGTGGAGTTTCAGCAGATGCTGCCAAAACCACAATTCGTAAGTGTGAAAAAACTCTACTTGTACTACTATAATACTTTAGTAGTTTAGTTACTAATAATATTTCATTCCAAATTCTTGTCCACAAACATAAAGTGAAGTGAATGATGAGACAGAAACAGGGTGTGCGCGTCTAAGTATAGAGGCTAACAAAAGAATAGTAAGAATCACAAAAAGAGGCAATGCGGTAGGACTACAAAGAGATGAATAAAGTAGTAGCGCATTGCGTGATTAAATTCTATTGCGTATTACGTAACATGATATAATAACGGAAAACTGGTAAAGGTGACTACAGAAATTAATAATGGTAAAGATCGTTAATACTAAAGTGTTCACTACAATACTGTAAATTAACATTAGCAAACATACATCATTGAGTTAGCAGCGCAACAATAAAAACCGATTATTATAGAGAGAAGAATTCCACATTCTGGATGTAATTAAATGGTTTTATCTGTCCTCCGCCTACAAAGACTTCTCCACTAGGAAGTACTGAGCATGTGCAATTGTATCGTGCAGTCGTCAGGTCTCCCACTTTCACCCACTTCCTAGTGTCAGGCTGGTAGAGGACGATCGATGAACTTGGGTTGTCTCTGTCGTCCCGTCCACCAACAGCTAACAGTGACCTCCCAATACTAAGAGGAGATGAATACTTCAGTAATGTGTCTTCTGTCATACGCCAGAGGGGGGTGGGTGTGTCCAGGTTGGAAAGGGCTTTTGAAAGGAGTTCATTAAGGTCAACGTGGTACACTGTCTTGTTTATCCCACTGTGATTGTATCCCCCCATTAGGTAGAGGGTGTTTCCGACGACAGCTGATTTCATTACTGATCTTTGGATAGGTAGTGACTGAGCAATGTACCATCTTCTTGATGTCACGTCCAACACCTCCACAGAGGAGGTTCGATGTTTTTTAACATACCCACCAGCTACAATGATGTGGTTGTTGAATGAGACAGCTGCTGAGGAACAACGAGCAATATTCATTGCTGGGTACGGGTGAGTCCATTCCCCTGATTCAAACACCGCAAGCTGATTGGTTTCTTTGGAGCTCATTTGATAACGTCCACCTACCAGAAGTAGTCGATTAGCAATCGATGTCATAGCGAAGCACTTGGCTGTGTACTCTGGTAGTTTGGTCCATTGATCTTGCTCGAGCTTCATCACTGTACACGCATCACGACCATTTTCTGTAACACCTCCACCAACATACACGGTGCAACCAATAACAGTACTCAGTACCGAGGTGCCTGCCTTGATTGGTATATCATTTCCTCTTCTCCGTTTAAGAGTGAGCGGAGGTCTCAACTCTCTTGGAGGGGAACCCTGAAAAATAAACTAGGATAGAGTAGCAATAAATGTGTTCAAGCAAAATCACCATAGAGAAGAACAGGTGGGCGGTGTTATTTACAAAGTTATAATTATGGGAGCTGCTTAGCTTTGCTAGCACAGAGAAGCATCATGACCAGTACCAGCACCAGTCCAGCCAGGCTCAAAACAACGTACCCCTTTGAGTGTGAAGTTAAGCGCTGGGCGTATTGTTAAAAAGTACCAGAGGCTCAGAGGTAGATGGAATTTATTGTAAGCAGGTGTTTCATCTTATTGGCGCTGTTAGATCGAGCCTGCCATATACTGCTGCAGATTCTCATCAAAGGCTAAACTGAAATAGCTACAGTATGAAATTCAGTGAGTCTGAGAATTGTACGCCCTTACTATAACCAGGAGCACATTACAGAAGGAGCGTCTAACTCTACATGGGTGTGGGAATTACATCTCGTGTTTTCCTAAACGCCGCATTTCCTTATATATAAGAAAAGTGTGTACATAAATTACAGACCGCGGTCAGCCTGTGAATATCATTATGGATGTATGTAGAGGAAAGCTAGGTTGACTCCGTGAGCCAGAAAGAGCTAAAACGAATAGCTAGGCCATTGATGGGTGTTTGTATACATGTCATTAGTGGGGTACAGAAAGTTTTGAAATAGGAGCATGTCCAATTACTTTGTAAAGAGAGAGTTTGCTAGACCTAACACATACTAGGCGTTTTGTTTTTGCAGTAGGAGTACAGGGGTTCTTAGAAGAGAGAGAGCTTACTACCAGACCTATAGCTAACTAGCTAGCTGTAGCTTTTCACTTTTCATGACCTATGCGCTCAGCTCAATTAGTACCAGCCTGCAGATGATTATCACCCACTTAGCGCAATTGCGATTCCCAACGTGTAATGTGCTTCTGCTATAACTCAGCAATAATTGTTTCACCTGTTTCTGCTGTTGAATGATGAAGTCTCTCCTGAGAAGCTCAGGATCACTGTACCCAATCTGTTTTCTGTGTGCCTGTAGAGGGGAACATAGTCAATTTCTCACTCCAATATTTTTCTGCCTCAAGGCGTAGCCACACGAGGGATACGGTAAAGCTGACTGTGTGTGTGTATTCCAGTTGTAACTTGTTCAATGGTTGCAATGCGACGAAAACTAACATATTCTATAGGCCTCTAGCCACGTTCTCTTGGATTTTTATTCGTGGATTTGCAAACTAAAACTTCTTTCTCGAGTTATGGCTAGTTTTACTCCACAGTGAAGGTCTCTTCAGAATCTTTCATAGCAGCATTTGTTCGCATATATTTTCTATTCGAGTTAGCCTCTGTTTGTTAGCTACGAGTCTGAAAAAATCTGCAAAAGCAGCATGCATATCGATCCTTGTGAACTCTGACCTCATTGCAGATCCACCCCATTTATAATTATTCTTGACAGGAAATCCCTTACTTAAACTTCTACATATATATGCCTCTATCCTTGAAGACTACTGTTTCCATCTTCTATAATGACTGCGTTATAACATAGTTTCTTCTAGTGGGGGTGGGGAAGAAATAGGAGCTAGGAGGAAGAGGGAGACAGAGGGAGTTTATAATATAAATAATAGTTTATAATGTAAATGAGTAAGCTAAGAAACAAGTTGGCTAGCTCTACGCGCGACCTTTATTCGAGGTAGATCTACATAATTATTTGCAGCTGAAGCGATCCTTTACCGGTCTCTATTTAAATTATCGTATAGCAGGTAATTTTCGTGGGTAAAAATTTCGTTCAACTCGAAAACGGTGATTTTTTCGGTGCCTGCACTACATTGCATGTGTTCCAGTAAGCCATGCCTACGTTTTCGTGGGGGAAAATTTTGTGGAGGTCAGCTTGCATACAAAAATTTTACCCCACGAAAATTATCCGCTATACGGTACCTTAATGTTACTATTATAGACGGGTAGTAATTAATTTTAGCGTTTTCAGATTTTTCTGTTTTTAGGGTACTAATTTGGGCGGATTTGCAAATTCATTACCACAATAAAAAGCACCGCAGGTGCTGATGCCTCGGTGGAGGTGCCAAAGCTACATAACATAAAGCTACTAAGCTAGCTTTTATACACATATTAATTATAATTATCATGATGAACATATTTTATTTTACCACATCTATGATTTTACTGCATGCACAAACCAGGGAAACTCAAAGAGTGGGTAATGATCGACGATGATTGCTGTTAAAAACGATCGATGCCAAAAGTTCAAGTCTAAAATTAATGGCTGCAAGTCAGCAGAGCTAACTACTAAGTAAAGTAGCAATACTCGGTAAACAAGTTGGCTACGTGCTCTTCTGAAAAGGCTGCAATGGCATTCCAAGTAAGCAAAACTAGGCATAACTCGAGAACGAAGCATTATTTTACAAATCCACGAATTAAAATCCAAGAAAACATGACTAGAAGCCTATAGAAACTCTTACTTACACTTCATTGATCCTTGTGCAGCTGTAGCAGTCTACACACACAGACTGACAGACAGACAGACACACACACTACCGTATACCTCGCTTGTGCATGCGCACCGAGGGATAATTATATCTCGTAAAAGTATGAGTTTTAAGGTTGAATGGAAAGTTTGGAGACAGATACAGATGAAAAAAGGGCTAGCTTGCTTAGCATACTCTCAAAAGTACATTACATTATACAAAAGTACGTTTGAAAAAAAGAAAAAAAACATTTTTTTAATGAGATTCATAATTTATAATAGTAACAGTAAGGTAACTGAACACTCCTCTGGATCTATTTAAGGTTTAGCACTTTAGTGCTCTAGCAGTACATAATTAATAAGGTGTAGCCGCACGAGGAATACGGTGTCTATTCCAGCTGTAAGGCTGCACCAAATTGATGTTTCGCAGATCCCAGTATAGAACAGGTGGCAGCAGGCAAACACATTTTTCAGTAATCACAAAACACAACAAAAAGTTACTTCAAAGCATCACTACATTATAGTGCTAGATCACGTGGTCAATCTGACCTCTGACCTTGACAACTATATTTTTGGGAATTCTGAAATCCGTGAAACATTAACTTGATATGGCCTTGCCTCGAATCCAGGCCGATTTATTGTATAGGTGATAGTAGCCTCGACTCCAGGCAGCAAAGAGAAAGGCGGCTTGGTATACATTGTACCACATGTAGAGGGTAATTTTCGTGGGGTAAAATATTCGTGGTTTTCGTGGTTGAAGGTCTGACCACAAATATTTTACCCACGAATGAAGCGACCTTGCTTACCTTACCTGCAGTGCAAGCTCCAACCACGAAAATATTACCCACGAAATGTTCAATATTGCTGAACCACCACGAATATTTTGTCCCCCAAAAATTACCCGTTATACGGTATGCGCATGCACGTACATTACCACGAAAAGGGGGTAATCCGTATACAGGGTTTTGCAGAATCTTTGCAATATCCATAAAAAAGCGTCGAGCGTTCCTTATATGGTTATATCTGTGGTCAATAAAGTTGTAGATCTAGTCAGCATGCATGGCACTATTCTATTGTAATAGTTGATGGAGATGCTCAGCAACAATAAGACACTCCAAAGCAGCTCTGTCTGGTGCACTATCTCCATCTTATATAGTACTTTCGTGAACAAAAAACGCCATTTTGCTTCTGAATTTTGCTTTAGGCTTGGCATTTCACCACAATGTGTGTATATGAGACCACAGTGTGTAAACATTAGATATGGATAATGCATGAGGTATCTATGTGTTATAGTGTCCCAAAGCTCGAGGGATGAGGGACACTATAACCACATAGATATCGAATGCACATTATCTAGATCCCAAAACCTATTGGCTACTAGAAATGCACTAGCTTAGCAACAGTCAACCTAGCAACTGCATCATTTCTTTTGAATATTAATATCTGAAAAGTTGCTCTACTAAATCTGTGTCTATTCAAGTCAATTCACAGTTTAAATGGAAAAAATTATAGTCCTAGCTCCACCCACAAAACGGCAGCTCCTCCCCGCTTTTGCAGCAAACAAGCCTAGCATACTTTTGGTATGCATGCCATAGACTCGTACTACTCTCGAACAAAGCGAAAGGAAGAAACTCAAGCTAGAATTTGCAGCAAACAAGCCCAGCAAATGAGCATCTCCTATACTACTCTGGAACAAAGCGAAAGAAGAAGCCAAAGCTAGAATCCCAGCATTTCCCTACATCCAGCTCCTCCCCCAATGCAGCCTTGCAGTAAATACACTGCATGCCCAAGAAAGGGGGGCTCCTCAAACAAGCTAGAATTTGCAGCAAAACGAGCGGCTCCTATATTACTCTCGAACAAAGCAAAAGGAAGAAGCCAAAGCTAGAATCCTCCCCATGCAGCCTTGCAGTAAACAATAAACAAGCACAGCACACTGCCCAAGAAATAAGCGGCTCCTACTATTCTTGAACAAAGCCAAAAGTAGAGCTTTCCTCTTCCATTCTACAAACTGTATATATACTTATGTTATTGTGCATCTAGCTACAGTCATGTTATTACATGTGCATCTCTTTGTAAAAGACAATATAACGTACATAGCCTGAGGCATTTAATAGAGCACATTGCAAGTGCTCTATTAGAAATAGAGCACATAGCAACAATAAGCAAAAACACTCAAGTGGGATCTAAGTATTATTTAGAACACACCTAGCAAAGATTAAGTGTTTTAATCTGCGTGCCGAGGATGGCCTCGAGGTTAACGTGGTGCTCGAGGCGCAGCCGAGTGCATTACGTAACCGAGAGGCCATCCGAGTGCACCAGCATTAAAACACGTGACTTGGCTAGGTGTGTTCTAAAGGATTTAGTGCTGTCACGTGAGCTCTAGCCTCGTGGCAGCTAGATCTAGCTACATTTTAAATCAGTTACTGGTGGCTAGCTAGCTAGCTAGACGTAATAGCAAGTTTTAGTAGGTTTGTAGATCCAGTAACTGATGCAAAGGAGAAGGAGATACGATCTAAAGCTATCTGGACTGACTGGGCATGTTCTCGATTTATTTCTCCTGCTGACCAACAGTCCCGATTTCACACTGGATATGCCTCCAGTTAATTGATCTGGCTTACTGGATGGGAAACTTTGTGCGCAAACTATATGGCAATGAGTATCTGGTTTGCTCTTTTGGAACACTATGATATTCGAAGCACCTTTGATGAAACGATTATATGGATCTGGCTTAGGTACAGGTACGTACGTACATCTTCGAAGCAAGCTGAGCCTATTTCTCCAGACGAAAAAGTGATGATGCTATGGTACGTGGTCAAGTCAGCAATTCGGTACACATGAAACAAGTCGAAACAATAACATTCAACTTTCTAATACTTTGCTTGTGTACGTATTCAATCTGCTTGTATTATTATTATAATTATGATGACATTCAGATTCAATCTGCTTGTATTATGATTGTTTGATAAAAGTGTGCATTAACAAACCAACTTAATCCACACTTAACTTAAAGCACACTTAAGTGTGGATTAAGTTATTTAATCCATGGTCACCTAACTACTTTCAGATAAGCTGATTGGCTGGAGATCATGTGATCAGCACTAAATCCATATAAGGAACGCTCTACACCCTCAATTTTAAAGATTATATAATATTATGCAAAACCCTATATATATATATATACATATTTTTTTTTATGCATGCGCAATGATAGAAGGTTCAAAGTAAGTGAAAAAAAGAGTAAGTGAAAATAGTTCATAATGTAATGTTACATTCAGAGTTAACCAGGTCCACGGCTGTAGGGGTTAACGTTGCGTGCCCACATGAGGACCTTGCTCCTCTAATGGACATGATTGATGATCGGAGGAGAGAGAAAGATAGTCGGCATTTTAGCCAGCACATAGTACTACTGTAGGGATTGTTCCATTTGGTTGCCAGAAGTGATGCCAGTCTTTTGTAAAATGTGTTGGCCTCATTATCTAGCCCCCCTGTGGCAGAAAGTACAAGTGGTGTAAAGGTGGCATGTTCGATCTCTCTTATTCTTTGTTCATAGGCCTGCTTTTTGATCCTTTCATGCTTTCTGTATGCGGAGGAGAGTTGGGTATGTCTGTTGGACGGGGCCAGGGGGTTAAATACTCTAACGTCAAAGTAAGTTCTTTGAAATGTTCCTCCCCAAAAACCGTTGGCTGCTATATCTAGCCAAGCTCCATCCTGGCGGTTGGCTGAGGCACCTCTCAGAGCTTCCTGTGACACAGGTTGTAATTCCGGCTCTGTACAAACATTATTGCACACTTCTGTTAGGAGGGTGGCTGTTAGGTCCCTGATCTCGTTGTGCCTGATTGAGGGGAATCCTCCCCTAGCACAGGACATGGCATGTTCCACTGATAACTTTTTTCCACATTCACATTTTAGGGGCATGTCTGCTGGAGTCCAGCCATATCTGAGGGCTAGGGCATCTTGAAAAGCGCCCTTGTGGAGTGCAAAACCGTGTTCCACCAATGGTATGGCAGTGAGCCATGTTGATGCTCCCTTCTCTTTTGCGAAATCCATCGCTCTCCTTAGTGGGTCCGGCAAGGCCTCCGAGATCCTATTCGCTTCACAAGGCTATTCGCTTGATTTTGTTGATGAACTTGTCTCTTGGATTCCAGCTGCTTCGAAACAATGGTGGGGCCATAGTTAGGGTCCTGAGAGAGGATGTGGTCACAGAGAGTCGACGTGACTAGAAGGGATGATGCTATCTTATGAGCCGCTGTTCTTGATGGAATGTCTATCCCAAGGCCACCAAGCCTTGCTGGTAGAGCAAACAATGTGCACTGTAGGTCATTTGGTGGTGGTCTTCCTGTCAGTGCTGGAAGAAGATCTGAGCTAAGCGCATTGTCAATAGGCTTCAGCAGGGGGCCTATATCAGGGGTGGTGCGACTCAGGTAGGTCCATTTGCTCATCAGACCATGGGTGACAGCAGAAAAGGCTGCATGAGGTTGAGTTGTAGCGATTCTTGCCAGGCCTTCACATTAGAGACCCATTCTTTGACCTTCAACTCAGTAGGAGTTGTTACATATTCTCTAGGGCCAATGGCGACTCCCACGTATGGTCTGCCATCAGTTGTTACGTTCACACCTGTGCCAGTGAAGAGGATGTTGGCCTCAGCATTGCAGTCCTTCTTAGTAATCAACCATGTCTCTTCGATGCTTTTGGAAAGTAGCCATAACCCGGGCCTGCTGTAGTTAATTTGTCCCACCATTCACGTAGTTCTGTAATTTTTCCCACGGCTGCGGCATCGTCTGCATACCATATCTGTTTGTAGTTTCCTTCCAGTTTCCTGATGAGTGGTATGGTCGCAAGGGCGTACATGGGCATCGCAAGTGGATCTCCCTGAGTGGTTCCCTCTTGAGATAGTAATGTGTCTCCATCCACGAACAGTTCGGTGGGGGCTCTGTAATTGTTAATTAGTATGGTGGCGAGGGGTGGACACAGTCTTTGAATATTATGAAGAGCAACTTGTCTGTTAAGCGAGTTAAAGGCATTGCTGGCATCGACCAGGAGCACACCTTCGTTGTCATCTGATTCAAAGGAAGTTCTTACCGCATGCACTGCAGCTTCAATTCCAGCGATCTGTCCCCCACACAGTTGAAGACATCCAGCGGTGTCTTGTATGTCCTGCCTAGTAATGGAGAGGACTGCTTTAGCAATAATCTGTCTGGCAGTGTCTCCAACACCTATAGGACGTACACCTGGGGTTTTGTCCAGGGCGATAAGCCTGCAGGCAAGTAGGGGTGAGATAGATTTGGGATCAATATAAGATGTGCAGATCCTCCTTGCTGCCAGAGCGAGGTCAGCAGAGGTACCTTTATATGATGTACATATTCTTCTCCAACCGTGTGCGTCTATGCCCGATGGTCCCGCTGAGCCGGTGGTCCTCAATGCGGCCGATCTTATGGTGCTAGCATCAATAGAGTCAAAGATAACAGGGTGGATAGGTTGGGGGATCGGAATTTATGATGCATTCTGTTCTGGCCGGTTGGCCCAGAGGGTGCTTGCTGTTCAGTGCTTCTCTGACTGTGGGGGAGTCTTGGATGTTTGGGTCTGATGGATCGGTCAGATGAAGAGTGCCACCTTTCTCCCCATTGTTCGATAGCAGATCCAATGCGGCCTTTATTTTTCCGGCAAACATCAGCTTGGCAAAGGAACGTGAGAGGTTCTGTTTGGCTGTGGGGGGATAGGTCTTTGGTAGGCGATTCTGTAAGGCCCTACCTTCCAATACTAATTCATTTAAGTCACCATTCTTCCAAACTCTCAGCCTTCTATCCAGGCATGTGATGTGTTCCTTTGACTTGGTTTTTGAAGAAGCAGGATAGGCAGTACGGTGGCAGCCCGAAGGGCGATTGACTCCATCGAAGATTCTGTGGCAAAGGCTAAGAATAGCCTAGAGAGCTCTCGCACAAATTCTTTCCCAACTTTGCCTAGTGGTATAGTAAAATAGTTTGGTCTCCAGTGTACAACTTCTGAGTACGTTGCTTCAATTATTTGAGTGAAATCTGTGGCACTGTGGATACCCCATGTAAAATTGGGGGTGCTTATCGGTAAGAAGTTTGGTAGCATAGGGTATGATCTCTGTTCATTGCTCGTAGTTGGCGGGGTGGGAGAGTTGCTGTAGCTTGTGCCTGAACTAGATATGTGGTCTCCCTCTTCCAGATCCAGTAATGTTTGTGGTGACAGTGGTATTGATTGAGTGGTCAAATTCGCTGAGTCGGTTAGGTGGAGTACGACTGGAACATCCACGCTGGAAGCAGATTTGGGAGAGCTGTTTTGGCAGTTCCCCAGCTTACTTGGCAGACAGTTGGAGCATTTATTGCCTGCTTTCACACAGGAGCAACCTTTGCACATGCCGGTTCTGTTGCATCTACAGCACTGCACCATGATTTGGCTTTTCCAGGCAGAATTCAATCTTTCTCGATCTTTCTCACACTTCGGAGTCAGAGTCAACTCAAAAAAATAATAAATAATAAATAAATAAATAAAATAAACAAAAGGAACCAAAATCAAAATTAAAAGGAAACCAAAACGAAACCAAACAATAATCCTTCACGGCACTTCACTGGATCTACACCAAAAATAAAAAATAAAGAAACGGCAATTCGGATGGACGTATGCTGATGTGGGGCAACACAAGGACAAACAAAAAAACAAAGATCCTTCTGCTCTCTCACAGGGTACAAATCTCAAATCTCTCTCTCAAGTTCAATTCAGTCAGCACAGTCTCAGGCTAAGTCTCTCACAGTATAGGTCTCTCTCTCAAGTTCAATTCAGTCTCAGTCTAAGTCTCTCACAGCACAGGTCTCTCTCTCAAGTTCAATTCACTGAGTCAGCACAGTCTCAGTCTAGTCTAAGTCTCTCACAGCACAGGTCTCTCTCTCTTGTTTTTCTTGGCTTTCTTGGTCGCGTTCGTATTCTGAAGTTGTAGTCCGTGTTACATCATTACATAGAAGTATTAATTGTGCAAAGATGACAAGTCCTGCTTTGGCTTACTCCCTTTATTTGAGATAAGTCTCACTGTATGGTTACAGATGTTATAGGAAAGGTATGATGTGTTCCTGTGGGTCCCCTGATGAGGCTGTGGTAATATGGTCTTCTGCTGCCAAATCTCTTTATGTTCAACAAGAAGTCATTGCTGAAGATAAAGAAGCTAATGATCACTCCTGAAAGCTTTTAATACAAAGCTTAGACTCAACACTCAGGAAGTTCTACTGATCAATGTATTAAAAAGTCCACCACTCTTCCTAGTTGGCAGCTCTAGCTGTCTGGAAGGCCTCCTTGAACTGATAAACAGAGCTAGAAGAAGCAACACTGCATGCTGCAGCATAATTATTCTACTTTAATTTGTGTCTCTGAAAATTGCCATTGCGGTCATGAACATTCTTTTGTGTCATGAAATTGCTGTCAATTATTTCGCGCATGCGCATGCAAGCCGCTTTTCTCTTCGCGGCCTGGAATCGAGGCTACGTAATAGTGCACATGCATGCATGCACAAACTGAGTTCCCAGAATCTGGGGAATTCTTTCTACGTAAGCCTTTGTAAAATTATTGCGTATTTGTTTACACTAGATTTTTTCCGTATTAATACTGTGAAGCTGTGACTTACGTCCTCTATTGTGTTGTCGAGAAGGCTTGCACACTAGTCTGAAGCCAGAAGAGGCTCTCCTCTACCTCTACGATGGTAGTTGGAAGCACGAAGTCAAAGACCACAACAAAGGCCACAACAAGAGGTAGTTCTGTTTCTGGTCAGGTTGCTTCCCTGGTTACGTGAGGCCAGGAGGGACAACAGCAACTGAGCCACAAATATTTGCAGTGTCATCACTTTTCACAGTTTGTCTTTAAAAATGGTTTACAACACAATTAAATAACATACAGGTAGAGGTATTTAGGCTTTGGCAACCAGAACATTGAACTGAGAATTGTCTCTATATCAAACACCTATATACTGTGATTGCACTAGCTTGAGCCATTGTACGTGCTCGCTCTGTATCAAAGCAAAAAAGCAAAATGAGACCACATAATTATTGTGTTAGCATAATAACATCTTTCATTGCAAAATACAAGATAGTATATACATTAATACAAGATACAAACACTAGCTTACTGAATGTTGAAGTGTTGCAGATGTAATTATTGCAACACCCACTCAACCTAAAGTGAGTGGGTGTGGTTTGCGCATGCGCATTAGGTGTGTTGCTGAAAAAACAGCCCTGTGAAATATTGAGCGGCGGATGGACCAGAAACATAACTACCTCTTGTTGTGGCCTAATTAAGCCTGTACAGAAACCAAGTTCAAACATCCCGACCACTATAGAGGTAGATGAGAGCATCTTCTGGCTTCAGACTAGTGTGCAAGCCTTCTCGACAACACAATAGAGGGCCACAGCTAGCTAGGTAAGCTTCCCCATAGGCCATATAATGTAGACAGTATACATGGGGGCCCTGGGCGTTGACGGACCACACCTATGATTAAGTACACATGCAATAGATACCAGACCGTATATTTTAATCGGCCTGGATTCGAGGCTAGGTATGGCCTAACTGTTAAACAATTGCAAAATAACAGTTTATAATTATACGCTATACGCACGTTCCCCCTTGGATTTTGCAGTCTTCTCAAATTGTGCGTAGCATTAAATGCAGGCCTGGGGATGAGGTTATCGTTTGACCTCTCTGCAGATCCTGTAATGGGATGTAGATCTACCTCGAATAAAGGTCGCGTGTAGAGCAGCAACGTGCTCTTAGCTTTTTAGCTCTTAGCTTTTATACGACAACGAAGCTTTAATTAACATCGAAATCTGCCACTTTTAAAACTAATAATTTGTTGTGTGGAGGCTATCCATGCTGTAAACGCAGTGCTACAATGTATGGCATCCAGGTAAGTAGACTCACATATCACAAACAAACAGACAAACAGACAATCGTATACTACTATACCCGTGTCCGCCCATGCGCGCCTCGGGTAACAATCATGCATTTTATTATGGCTATAATTAGGAATCTCATTCACCATGTACGCACCTTCTCGACTGGTCGAGTGTCCTTTGACTCCCTCTTTGTTACTTCAACTGGGTCCAACTGTCTTGTCAAAAATTTGTCTAAAAGGAGATATAATAAATTAAGTTAAAACTTACATGCTGAGCCTGCCCTTAAAAATTATTGCCTGCAGATAAAGTAGACTCGCAAGTCGTACGTCACTGTTGCATGGCGAACAGTAGACTGGTTAAACTCCGTGTAGAGACTCGTGCAATGTTTGCCACGATATTTGTGGCAACTCAAGTGGCTAGACCGCATGTGGTTACCACCATATCATTTATAGTGACATAGCACTAGATAACTCTAGGTATCACGTGCAGTAGACTGACGTCACGAAAACTTATACTGATAGCTGACTGTGTAACACGAGTATCTACACGGAATTTGACCAGTGTACTGTTCGCCGTGCAACAGGGACGGCTTGCGAGTCTACAGATAAAGTACATATATAGCCCTCAAATAAAAGTTCCTTTCCATTGCACCTACAGTTACTAATATACCCTAGAGGAAATCATATTTTGGTATGATTTGTGGGGGTCTAAATTCCGCAACTTCAGTGTCGCTTTTGCCGTGTTAGCATATTTAGGGTAGAATTTTATGGTGGATATTATTGTCACGACGTGGCTCAAGACTAGGGGGAGTGGTGTGACATTTCGCAGGTTATAATTTTGTGCACAAGCGTAGAGGGGGAAACTAAGAAAAATAACTAGAAAATGTTGCTAAATGCCTAATAATACCCTGTTAGTATGTAAAATTGCCAGCTATGGACTCCAACTAGTACCTGAATGCAACTTTTTGGGGGTATCCCCCCTTCCCCCCTAACAAGTATTGTTTCTGGAGGGTCTGTTTTTGTGTGTGCACAGATATGATTTCCTCGGGGGTAGTGTGGGTGTATTTTCTCGCGGGTCTGTTTTCGTATTGTGCATGGGTACGATTTTCTGGTTTTTGGGGGGTCTGATTCTGCAACTTCAGCAACTTCAGTGTCCTTTTACAATGTCAGCATATTAGGGTAGAATTCTCTGGTGGGTATTATTGTCACTGATAACATTCCACTGGATGACATAATTTCTGCAGCCCTCGGGTATTATGTTGCTCCAGTGCAATATTTGGCATGTTGCACTCGTGCTGGGCATGCAATAACTAATACACAATGTGTGAGTAGTTGTACTTAAATGTATCTTAAGATACCATTTCTAAGAAATTGTGATGCTACCATTGTGATAAAAGTATTTCCCTTATAATTATTGTGGAAAATCCTGAAAAGGGGGGGGAGGGGGGGATGATCGTAAAAAACGTGTGTAACATCAATTATCTCCGAAACCAGGAGCACATTACAGAAGGAGCGTCTAACTGTGCATGGGTTCGGAAATCGCATCTCGTGTGCTTTCCTAAACGCCGCATTGCCTTATAAGAAAAGTGTGCAAGTACTGTGTACATAAAGTACAGACCGCGGTCAGCCTGTGAATATCATTATAAACGGATTTTGTATGCAATGCAGCAGCAGGAGAGCTAGGTTGAGCCAGAAAGAGCTGAAATGAATAGCTAGATCTTTGATGGATGTTGGTATACATCATGGAAGAGGCTGTCATCGGTAAGGTACAGAAAGTTCTAAAATGGGAGCATATCCAGTCACTTTGTACAGAGAAAGTTTGCTAGACTTAGACTAACACATACTAGGCGTTTTGTTTTTGCAGTAGGGAGTCTTACTGGGGTTGTTAGAAGAGAGAGCTTACTACCAGGCCTATAGCTAGCTAGCTAGCTGTAACTTTTCACTTTTATTGACCTATGCTTGGTAAAAGTGCATCGTCAGCTCAATTAGCACTCGCCCGCAGACCCACTTAGTGGTTTTGCATTTAAGGTCATGCTTTGCAAACTTCCATGAGATGCGATTCCCGAGGTAAGACGCTCCTTCTGTAATGTGCTCCTGCCGAAACTAATCTTTCTGGACACATTTTTCTGTCAAAAGTTGGTCCAAGCGTAAGCCGTTAGATCTTCTTCAAATCTTTCTCTAACCGAAATGGCACTAGATAATGTCCAGCACTGCGGAGGATGTGTAGATATGTTCAAATCTTTCATAAGATAATCATAGCCAAGATTTTGGACAAAGTCCCAAATCTTAGCCGAAAACCGTTAATCTTTTCTCTCCCAAACCGATTACCTACTATAACAATAATTTGTTTACTGAATCACCACAAACCCACCACCTTATGTTGCTATGGAAATGTTTTTTGATATGTTGTAGCTTATTCATTCACCTACACAATGGCATCAAAACATTCTCTTAGAAACGTCATGCAAACATAAGATATTTACATTTAAGTACAACTACTCACACATTAGCATTTGGTTTTTAAGGCGTTAAACAGTAGCCTCATAGCATAATTATTATGCCTCGGTGCGCATGCGCAAGCGAGGTATACGGTAGTGTGTTTGTGTGTCTGTGTGTGTGTAGACTGCTACAGCTGCTCAAGGATGAATCAAGTGCAAGTAAGAGTTTCTATAGGCTTCTAGTCATGTTTACTTGGATTTTAATTCGTGGAATTGCAAAATAATGCTTCTTTCTCGAGTTATGCCTTACTTGGAATGCGAAGAGCACGTAGTCAAACTTGTTTACCGAGTGTTGCTACTCTACTTAGTAGTTAGCTCTGCACTAGAACGCTAGCTATTGGTAGCTGCAAGAGTGAGAAGAGAGTTGCAAGGCTCTGCTAATGCAGCCATTAATTTTAGACTTGAACTTTTGGCATAGATCGTTTTTAACAACAATCATGGTCGATCATTACCCACTCTCTGAGTTTTTGCATGCAGTAAAATTAAATTGTTTATCAGGTGTGTAAAAGCTATTAGTAGCTTTATGTTATGTAGGTTTGGCATCTCCACCGAGGCATCAGCACCTGTGGTACTTTCATTATAATGTTAATTACGCCTCGGTACGCATGCGCAAGCGAAGTATATGGTAGTGTGTTTGTGTGTAGACTGCTACAGCTGCTCAGGAAGTGTAAGTAAAAGTTTCTATAGGGTTCTAGTCATGTTTTCTTGGATTTTAATTCGTGGATTTGCAAAATAATGCTTCGTTCTCCTAGTGCCTATTTGCTTACTTGGTAGCCTTTTCAGAAGAGTGCGTAGAAAAACTTGTCCATGGAGTGTTGCTATTCTACTTAGTAGTTAGCTCTGCACTAGAACGCTAGCTATTGGTAGCTGCAAGAGTGAGAAGAGAGCTGCAAGGCTCTACTGATGCAGCAGCTATTAATTTTAGCTTTTAGATGTTGTACTTTTGGCATCAATCACGGTCGATCATTTCCCACTCTTTGTGAGTTTCCCTGTGATTAATACAGACGCAGGAAAATTACCGTAAGAACAATATGATATCTGTGCAGGGTTTCATCTAGTGGGGGGGGGGGGGGGGTGAATCTCCCCCCCCCAACATTTTAATAATGACATCATCACATTAGTACTATCCATGGTGTAATAATTATGTAACTACATGTAGATCTACTGTGATTGCACGAAATAAGGGGTGTACGTGGTAAACAAATGTGGTGAGTGGCCCAAACATTTTGCAGCGTGCATAAGCACACCCAAACCTTCCCCCCCCGCCCAACTTTTAATCCTTGCTGTGTGTATTAGCAATAGCTAGTAGCTTTCTGTTATGTAGCTTTGACACATCCACTGAGGCAGCGGTGCATGCATGTACACTACTTCAAGGCTGGAAAAGAATGAAAACATCAACAGTAGCAAATCAATTCAACTTGATTATTGGGACAAGAGAAGTCAGTCCCTAACCTATAGTGATCAACGATGCAATTTTTTCTGTATGCATGTCATGGATCACGGCACGACTCATGATCCTTTAGTACTAGGTAACACAATCATAATTATAGTACTGCTCACCCAAAAATACGCTCCCCAACCAGAGCAAGAAAATAGGCATTTTTTTATCTCAACAAGTGTTGCAAGCTGCGCTGTGCTAATGCCTCTCGCCATGTTATGCTTTCGCTCAAGAAGTACTGAAGTGTTTTAGTAGTTTCTATAATGAATTTTACATTAAAGTTAGCTTATCTATATAAACTCACTGAGAAGAAAAGACTTGTTTACATGCATCTATTGATTGTGGTATCATTGTAGTTGTGGCCTCAAGAAGAAAATTGATTCTTCCAAGATCTGGAGTTCAGTGTATATTTAACTGAGAAGATGAGAAGAAAAGACTTGTGTACATGCATATTGTTATATCTATTGTATAATTATGGTAGCTTACCAGGCTCTCAAGAAAAAGATTCTGCCAGGAGGATCTGATCTGTTTCTCTCACACGTGGGGGTGAGCGCGTATGCGCATTACATACACAGAAATAAGGGGTGTGTCTGCAAAGGTCAAGTTCACAAAATCAGAATAGAGGGATTGGCAACGGGAGTAACTCACGTGATCATTTCACATTGATTTCATATTGTTAACTCGAGAAAAAAGCCACACACACACACACACACACACACACACACACACACACACACACACACACACACACACACACACACACACACACACACACACACACACACACACACACACACACACACACACACACACACACACACACACACACACACACACACACACACACACACACACACACACACTTTAATTACCGTATCCCTCATGCGGCTACGCCTCGAGGCATAATAATACGTCCCCCCATAATGATAATGGTCTCTCAATAATAGCTCGAGTTTATAGATCTAGTAGCTGGATGAGCAAAAATTCCACTTTGAATATGCATGTGTTTTGTGGGGGGGTGGGGGCGTATTTTTTCGACACAGTTTTCAATACTTTAGGTTTCTATTTAAAGACGGGTAGTCATTTTTAGGGTACCAATTTTGACGTAATTGCAGTAAATTCATTAGCACAATATTATTTTGTCAAAATATGACTTGTATGAGTTTTTAGGTTGATTGGAGTCAGATGGGCTAGTTATATAGCATGCTTTTCATACTCACAAAAGTACATTTTCATTTTATGTAGGGCTATGGTCTATCAAGGATGGTGCTCGACTTCTTGATCACTGAAGCCTAAATACTGGCGGCATGAAATACTATCATGCAGCAAGGCATAATTTGGACACAATGTTGCAACGAGCTACTGTATCACACAGTATCTAATTGACTCACAGATGTCCCTGGCAGACGGTCTTTTATTCATTTCTTCTTGCAAACAATTGTCGATAAGCTCCTTCAACCTGTGTGTGGGAGAGATCTGGGCAACATGGAATGATCGCTCCTTGGCTGATTTGATTGTCTCCAGCTTGCGAACAATCTGCGCCACAATCACCCCATAGGAAAACACGTCAAGGCGACTGTCATAGTTCTCTTCTTCTAATCGAATGGCCTCGGGAGGTAGATACCCCCTACGGTGAGCAATGGCTGTGAGGGTAGAGCTAAGCTGTGAGGGATCATATAGCCGTGACATGCCAAAGTCAGAAATCTTTGCGATAGGCACTGGTTGTGTAAGCTTCAGTAAAATGTTATCGCCACAGAGGTCACGGTGGATAATCTGCTTGCTGTGAATGTAGGCCAGACCACAAGCCACGTCTTTGGATAAGTTAATTTCACATTCGCTAGTGAGGGACTCTTCATTAAGGCCGGAGAAATAGGATCTCAGACTACAATCCATCAGCTCAACAACGAGGATTGTACTACCTGATTTGGGGTGCTTAGCGGCCGACAAAAACTGAACAATATTAGGGTGCTGCAACGACTTGAGAAACTCGCCTTCGCGATCAATTGCATCGATAGCTTCTTCACAATTGCCGACAGGAATACTTGCTTGCATCTCCAAAGCATCGTGAAGCAGCACCTTAACTGCACAAACCTCACCCCTGTAGCTGCCTTTAAATACTGCTCCAAATGCACCTTTACCGAGTAGTTGGTCTAGGAAAAGGTCCAAATCTTCATTAATCTTCTGTCGATTTTGGTCAACTACAGGGGGTGGATAGAAATTAATACACAGCTGACGAAGTAAGCACACAACAAGACAATTTTAGTGCTCATAATAATGTATAGAGCTTACCTTGTAGCTTAACTTTTTTTGGACTGTTTGCAACAATACGCTGTATACGGTCTCTTTCGATGGTCCTGGCTATGTGAACGTAACCCACAGTAGGACTAGATAAAGCGTCCACCACACGTTCCCATTGTCTCTCTCCACCTTTCAGCCACTCTAACAAGCCCTCACGATAGCAGTCATCAGGATTGTTGCTCCATTTTTCACCAATGCTTTCAATTGTAGGTGCCGACACTTCGAGCATCAACAATATGTTTCGCCACTTGTTTCGAGCATCAAACGTATCTACGTACACTTTGTTTAGATCTACTATTGTGAGAGACATATTGTAGTACAGTATAGTCACGACATGACAGTATAGTATAAGTAGTGATCACCAAACTTCGTCACACATCACATACTGAAACGGACGATACCGGTAGTCCAGGGCGTGAGTATGGTGGCCCAGACGCAGGTTTATTCGTAGTTGATAGTAGTTCACAATACCGATACTAGATCACAGGCTAGAGGCCAGGAGGTACGACAACATCATTGGGGCGAGCGAAGCGAGTCCCTTAATAGTTCATAGATACTACATAGTATCTATGTAGTTGGGCGGAGCCCGACCGTCCCTGACGGGAGGGACGGTCGGGCTCCGCCCAACTAGTATCTATGCTTAGTTAGTCATGCACGTGGTCCGAGTGGTGTATGTAGTGGACTAGCCTCGATTCCAGGCCGCTGAGAAAGGACCGTATAGCGTGTAATTTTCGTAGCCTCCTTTGCAGCCTCTCCTTTTTCTGTTCTTTGTCACTGTAGTTCAATAAGATAAAATACGGGACGAATTGGAGGAACAAAGAAAAAAGAAGGAAGAGACTAAGAAAAAGGAGAGCCTGCCTTGCTAAGTCGCGTGACGGTAGACTAGTGGTAGACAAGTGAAAATGAACGTGGGCAATCACTAGCTGGGCGGAGCCTGACAGAGCAAAAAGCTACAGCATGCCTACGCATTGCAAACTCTAAATAAAAGCTGTTAGCATCGTAGATAGTAAGCCAGAATCAAGCGTGGAGACATCGTAGACAAGGGCTTACCTAGACTAAAGACTAAAGAGACTAAATATCTAAATTTAGCTCAGTTTTTTTTCCTGAGTTCAGAACAGACCCACTTGATTAGTAGATATAATTATTACAGCAGTATAGTCTACTCTACTCTAGTCTTTCATACTTCCTCTACTGACTAAAGGTCTCACGAAGGCTGACTCTACTGCACTGTACTGTACTGTTCATAACAGATTATGTTCCTGGTAAATGCGCTCCAAGTACTGTGTGGGAGGACAGTTATTGAGGTTTTCTCTCGCCCATGCTCGTTAAAATTTGTCCACGTCAGTAGGGGATCACGCGACTTAGCAAGGGGCTCTCCTTTTTCTTAGTTGCTTCCTTCTTTCTTTCTTTGTTCCTCCAATTTTCTCTTCTGTGACAAAGAACAGAAAAAGGAGAGGCTGCGAAGGAGGCTATAATTTTCGTGGAGCAAAATATTCGTGGTTTTCGTGGTTGGAGGTCTGACCACGAATATTTTACCCACGAAGAAGCGACCTTGCCTACCTTTACCTGCAGTGCAAGCTCCAACCACGAAAATATTACCCACGAAATGTCTCAATATTGCTGAACCACGAATATTTTGTCCCCCGAAAATTATTCAAGGGGCTGGAGTCGAGGCTAGTAGTGGAGAAGCGATATGGCCCCCCCCCCTTAGTTTGGGGCCCCCGGCCCTAAAACGCTATAAGGGGGGGCCCCATTGCACTAGCGGTATACGCCCCCCTTAGTGATTATAGGGCCCCCCTAGAGAAGTCTTCTGAGCAGTGGAGTCAAGCCAGCACAACAGTAATAGGAGGTTGAGTTGAGAATCAATGGCTATAATGTTTATGTAGATCTAAACTCCAATACAGAATATATTACCAGCCTATAATCTGTGCTGCTTGGTCACTGACGATAACAGTATAAGGCAGCCATAATTATGTGCAAAATAAGGCCTGCGTTACAGTGTGGCAGCACATAGCCATTGTATACACAGCACATGCATGCATGCATTCATATAGGCTGAGCATATACTACTGAGAATACAAGCAGCAGCCGCAGCCCATGCATTTTGTTATCAAGAACTTTTCCTGGCGAAGTTGAGAATAAACTG